>NW_009226865.1:0-6416 GCF_000690835.1 Fulmarus glacialis | reverse complement strand
ATTCTATGATTCTATGATTCTATAATCTTCAAATACTGTGTACCTCTATGGCTCTGTAGAAGACTGTGACCATTGCAACAGTCTGGAAGGAATAGCTCCAGTGGATTGATGAAGTCAGGTCATGAGGAATAATTATGAAATTCTGCACCAAGGGAGCATTCCAGGGAAACTAGAGATGGAAATGGTGGTTGTGGCTAGGCAATCCACAAAAGCAGCTGTGACATTTATAGAGGGAAAAACATTTCCTTGAGGTTTCTTTAAATGACAGGAATGCTGTTCTTTTCCCCATTTTTCTAATGAGACAATCATTGGGTATCACCTTTCTCTACCTGCTTTTGGCTCAGATGGGTGGATGAACGGCAAAGCCTGCCAGATTTAAAACAAACTTTATCATCATATTTTTGTTCTGTGCAGAATAGATTTACTTCTTTCTACCTTATTTTATGAAGTCTACAGACTACTGCACTCTTCTCATGGTCTGTGCCAGGACCATATGTCATTCATTTGGGAGCACGCGACCAACATGGGTAACTTCTAGTCTGATTTATAGAGCTGATGATTGCCATTAATGAGCATTTCTACTGTATACCATAGCAGGGCCTAATGGCCGTATCCACAGTCAATCTCTGTTTTTCCAAGGTCTGTTTTTCGTCCTGCAACCTTATCCAAAATACCTGCAATGTGACAAAAACTCAAAAAAGAGATAATATTAAGCCATTAATTAAAACTGGAAAAGAATTGTTCCCACAAGTAAAGTCAATGTTACTTTAAATAACTTGTTACTGTGTGCTGCAAATATGTAAATAAGAAAGACACAACATTTTGTGCTGAAATATTATTAGCTTTTACTTCTTTATGTGATGGAATTAACCCAAAGATCATGTGGAATTTTGAATTTTTTTGCCATTCCTTCAGAAGACAAATCTTGTCTAAAAGTAGATAGACATGCATACAAATGGGACAATGCAATCGTTGGGAAATCTATGGCAGTAAGAAATGCAACAATACCTTCTATTGGATTTCCATATTTGTCATATCTACCATAAAATAAATCAACACTAGTTTTCCTTTGGAATATACTTTGAGAAATACCTAGCAAGAAACTGCTTTATGCACTTTCTTACTACCGCACATTGTCCTTAAAGCTGCTATCAGAAGGAAAAATAGTTATGTTTGTATGTATGCAGAGAAATCTAAATGAATAAACAAGTATCCGTGTGGTTTTGGGGGGGGATGGGTTTTTAAATTTTATTTTCTAGCAAGCAAAGTTTCAGGAATATTTCCTTTGATTTTCTATGTTTAAGCCTATCAGTTCACTTTTTCTTTTCCCCAAAACACAGTTTATCCATTAGTATCATCAGAAGCAAAAATGAAATATTTCTCTTACTGGCAGTCAATCTACCTTTTCTCCAATTTTACTTAAATTCAGTTTTCAAGGAAGACATATTTTTATCTGAAGAGCAGTATTTTCTAATCTGAATTTGGAGCACATTATGATTTAGTAATTTACTTTTCTCCTGTCTTAAATATTTATTTAATCTGAAGATTTATTACTATTATTCCTTTTATTCTTAAGCTTGCACATCACTTGGACTGCAAAAGTCCCTTCTGTTTTTCTCATTTCCTCTAAATTCAAAGATAGTCCCTATTTCTTAGAACTTTAGTTCCTTATTTATCTGCCTGTCAATCATTGTGTCTCTTGGGACCACTAGGAAATCAGGTCTTTTTAGTTCTCTGCACAGCTGAAGTAATGAAGTTCTGCTCTGGGGTTGCGCAGGTCAGAATTTGACCCTTGCAGTTTATCACCCAACATCCTTCCGGAATTAAAGGGCTTTAGCACCATTTATCTACTTATTTTTAACACCCAGATCAAAGCCAATATAAGACATCTCTGAAACTTAGTATAACCTTTAAGTCCTAAAGGAAAAAGATGGCAAGTCATTTTCAGGAAGCACTTATAAATACATTAGTAGACTTAAAGTAAAATATATTCTTAACTGAGGCAATAATATTCTTTCTTTTTTAAAAGGAACTGTTCTCCTCCTCTATCCCATTCCCTTACAATTCCTTAAATAAGTGTTTAAATGAGTGCTATTGGTTACATGTGGACAGTGTGCTGAAGTGGCCTTGAGGCATTTGGAATGTGGAAGAATAAGACTGAGGCGGCTAGGGTTGTTTAAAGTCCTCCATCTTTAACAGGGAAGTGAGAAGCTGTCATTACAGACTTGCAATGGGTTGGACTTCTTTCCTGTTGAAAAGTCTCCTTTGTTTACTGGCTATCCTGCTATAATTATTTTTCTGAGAGAAGTGGAGTGGTGCCTGCATTACGCTGGATGCAAGAAGCAAATGGGGTTGATGCAGCCTTGAGCTCCCCTTCTCTTTCTGCTGCACTGGGGTGGGGCCATACGAAGCCGAAAATGAAGAGAGACTGCATGTGGTTTGTCTACTGAGAATTGCTTCAGTTTCTTGCTGCCTTTCTGCATCTGGCACATTTACAAATCATATGCTCCTATACTATAGCCATCCTTGAGTCTCAGCAACATGTCAGGGAAGGGAGTAGAAGGTACAAACCCCTACCCTTTCTCTAAATCAACACCTACAGTGATGCATTTGGAAGTAAGGAGAAAGTCATGTCCCAGTGGCGGAAGGGATTTGAATGGCCATATGGTAAGGACCCAAAAGGTTGTTTCTCACAAGTGAAAACTGCTTGAGGAAGATTGTATCCATCTTCCATCTGGGTTAGTAGCTGTGCAGCTTAATTCATGTAGGGAATTAGCAACTTGAGTCAAAAGCCTTTACCAAAAGAAAGTAAAAGCCAGTAACATTGCTTTTGTAGTCCAGGCCACTGACATGGGCATTATGCTCCAACATAAGTAATTTTAATGTCTAGAGCAATTTATGATTGTACCTCACCTATATTTGCTTTAATGTGCTGGGATAATGAATTTGTACTAACGAATTGCAATTTACTGTCAGGTAAAGTAGTAGGTGGAGTGAGTTGTCTGCTGCTTTCCAGCTATTGTTAGTCCAGTGTGAAAATACACTCTTTTCTCTTTAGGATTACATTGTGGGGTTGGTGCCCAGTATTGAAAGAGTAATTTTTGTCCCCACATTCCTGTTTGAGAGAAATTACTCCCTTTTCCTCTGGTGAGGAAGAAGGTGAGACCTCAAATGGATTAACCTTCATTTTAATGTAATTTCCACCTTGTCCTTTGGGCTCTAATGACTGCAGGAAGGGGGTCCTCAACTCTGCTGGCCAGTGGCCTGTGGGGCTGCTTCTGCTCTGATGTATTTGGACGAATATGAAAAGAAGAGAGAGAGGCTATCATGAATCACATCCCCACAGGAAGAGGCAAATCAATTACAAGACTCAAGGACACCAGTTATTGAGTTAAACATCTGTTTACACCTACACACAAAGCAGCAACCTTGGCTTATGTTCATACAGGGTCAGGGTGGGAAGACAGTTGATGATTTTCTCCCGGAGCATGAGATGAACAAACAACTAGTGTTCTGGCTAGATGTTCTGTTTGGAGGCGGGGAGAGAGAGGGGAAAAGTCTTGCCAGGAAAAAATAGTGATACAAAGCAAGGATTAAGCTGTTCAAGGGTGTTCCTCATTCTGAAAGAATCAAGAACTTCAGCACAGATAAACTTTCCTGCACTGTTGCTGTCTCCTTAGGCAAATTGCTCTTGCCATCCTAGTGAACCACTTTCCAACTCTAGTATCTTCCCTCCTTTGATGCTTCAAAGCATCCTTACACTACCACTCACTAAAGGGAAATCCCTTTCAGAAACTGCTTTTGTTTTTGTCCTTACTATTAGGCAAGGTGAAAACGAGGAAGAGAGATCTTTTACTGATCAGATTGGTAAACAGGATGATTAAGATCTAATTAAGATTATTTTCTTCCGCATGGGGTTGAGGATGCAATTGCAGACCTTCATAAAGAGCAAATATTAATACACCAATAGCTGTTGCTCTTGTTTCAGCTGCAGGTTGCTCTCAGAGTATAAAAACTAAGTCACTCTTTGCCTTTACAAAGCGGCCAAGTAATTCTGTAATGACAGGCTATGTAAATCTTCTCCCTACCAGTACACTCTGCTAACAAGAATTGCTACTTTGACATGCCACTCCTGAAAGCGAATACAAGCATTCATAGCACCTTCACATTCTGCAAAAGTGTGGCAGGCAATATCACTGCATGCTTCTTTACCAGGTGATCCAAAAGACAGCCAGCAACACAGATGGGATCTGGACAGTGTCATCTAATGAGCCCTAATTCCAGTATAATGCTTCAAAAAAAGTGACCATCCTACTGTACTTGTGTCTGTAAGTTTCAGCATCCTTCTCCAGATTAATCCAGGGACCTGCAAATAAGGTAGGTCATCCTGAAATCCCAAAATTTCTGCTTTAGCTTTTTGTTTCTCATCTTCTTTCCTGCTTCAGGAAACCATATTTTAAAAGGCAACATTTCAGGAAGTGGTTGTGTTTCATTCTGTTATTTGACAGCAGTGCTGTTTATCAGCCCTTCCACAAGAGCCCTTCTTCCTGGGGCTGCACTGTACATGCAGTGTGTTGGCAATCAGACAATGTTTATTTTGTTCCCCATGCTGATTCAAGTCAGTGAACTGATATTTAGTAAAGAGGCGCATATTTTGTAGCTTTTTGAAGCAAGGCACAAGAGACATCTTTTGTACGTAAATGCCATATGTGCCTTGAAAACCTGTTCTTAAAATAGTAATTTACAATTCGTTGTATGTGGACTATAGCAAAGGACTTAGTGAAGGCAACTAAGTAAAACGAGTTCATATGAGCTGATCAGCAGACTCCATATATGAAATTGCCAGGATACAATCTCAATAGAAATTGTTTTTAGGAAGCATATCTAAGGAAAATGTTCATGTTACCTACATATGGCAAAGACATTGAGAACCACCATGCAAAAGACTCTCAGCTAGGTCATCTTCACAGAATATGGCCATAAACACAGGATGGCTACAACCCAGATTGGTCAACAGCCACCAAAAGAGCAAAGCCACTATGAAGCCACAATCTAATATGCTCCTTATTCATGTTCAAGACTTTTTCAGGCCACAAATCTTGGTGCTTTTTTATAGCTAGATGTGGTCATCAGTCAGGACCCAGACTCCATCATAACCATTAATGATTTGCATTTCTCATCCCTATGAGGTAGAAAGCAAACTGACTGGGAGAGAGAAAGCTTGAGGAGGACAGTGGGCCTTCTTGGTTTGTTGCTCTGATCTTTGCATTTTATTTTCTTCTTGAAAACAGGCTATTTTTCTGTTAGGCCTGCAGTATTGCAGTTAGATACCTGAGCAGTGGCTGACCCTCATGACTGACACTCTTACTGTGACTCCAGGCAAATTTTCTTGCCCATCGTTAATGCTATTGTAAAGTCAACCAGCAAAAAAAGACATCCTTGCAAACTGGGGGCTGCAATGATTGTGAGTTGTTGTTACTGCAAGTCTGGTCTTTCCATGTATGGATTAATAGCTCATCCAGCAAATAGCACGTCACTGAGCCTTCTGCTCTTATTTGCCTCCTGCTCTTATAATTTCACCTGAGCCTATATATATATGTATATATACGTATATATAGCCTCAAGAAAGAGGCTATTAATGCAGAAATACAGTAATACTTACTCAGCTACACTCTTTTTAAAAGCATTTATCTCAAAACTCATTTATTTGTTTTTTCCATAGCACACTTATTTCTGAGAGGTTATCTGTTAGATTTTCATCCATGCTATTTACATGAAGAAGAGAAAGAACTATCAACAAAAATATAAGCATTCTACAAACAAGTTACCAAAACTTTTTATTTCTGGAAGGGTTTCTATTCTTCACTTTCTATCACTTTTGTTCAATTATCTCTTTTCTCCAAAAAACGGGAAGGATGCTCAAAAACTTTCCAAGTAACTGAGTACTAAACTGAGTTTTTTCATGCAGGCTCCTGGATAGTAGTGAAGTGTTGGCCTAGATCATTGCAGAGTCTTTACAGAAGAGTTACACCATCTGGCACATAAAACTTTTTTAACCAGTGTGAACTCACCTTATCTGTCTATTCTGAGCTTTAATTTAGAATGATTTTTTCACAACTCTGTTTTGTGTTTAAAGAAAAGTTGTACTGGGCTGCAAAACCTGTGGAATTCAGCAAGGGATTCATAATTAGCGGATTATACGCCAGCATCTCAGTACCATAGGCTGTGTAAGCCAAATAGATGAACAGAGTTAAATCCAGTTGGTGGCCGGTCACAAGCAGTTTTTCCACAGGGCTCAGTTTTGGGGACAGGTTGGATCGATGGGCCGAAGCCAATTGTGTGAGATTCAACAGGGCCAAGTTTCGGGTCCTGCACTTGGGTCACATGCAACAATCCCATGCAACGCTACAAGCTTG
>NW_009226864.1:0-19080 GCF_000690835.1 Fulmarus glacialis | reverse complement strand
TGAAGTCACGATTCGCGTACTTCATAGCATCGGGGAGGAGCGATGAGCTGTCTTAACTAAACTCCCTCGGCTTTTCTCTTAGCAGCCTCCCGATGAAGGGGAGAAAAAACCACCTCCCGCCTCTCAAGGAGTTGCATTGCCAGCGGCCCTGGCACACAGGCTGCTTTCAGAGACCAGCTACTGTGTGCAGCTGGTTTTGCCCAGCTTTGGAGCTAAAGCAGACCGTCTGTGGTGGATCTAGCAAGAAGGTGGCAAAAGTAATTTCAAAGGAATAAAAGGGTGTTTTGCTTTTGGTTTTGGAATGGGCCCACTTCCCCACAACAGTTTGCAACCTGTATTCAAGAAGTATCAATGCATGAATGCTTACTCGTCTAATTTGGCTGTATATTTGGTACAGCTGATTCTTCTACAGGCTTGTCTATGCAAAATCGTGGAAACAGAACGGAGCTCTTCTGGCTGTGATCCAAACCACCGAGGTGCAAAGCAGCTCTAGTCCAGAACCAGGGTAACTTGGTGAGCGCTGTGCGTGAGCCAACAAGCCCTATGTAGGGTCTGCGCTAGTAAACGGCTCTAACATAACTGCTTAGTTTCCTGGTCAGAACTGGTGATTTGTGTTTGACTGCTCAGCTCTCAGACAACACAACTCTGTAAATGTGTCTTTGGCTTTTTTACGTTGTTAGATCAAAGACTGTGTACCATTTTCTGTCTTCGGAAAGATTTCTGACCTCTTTTGCACAAAGCATCTTTTGCACAATTTTGAAACCTAGACATAAGATAAAGGACGGCATTTGTTGTCCTTTGGAGTCCTATGGAGTTATCCATATTTATTAAAAAAGAAAATTGCCAGAACTGCAAGTATAACCCTAGATAACGATGTGACCCTGTTCGTAGCTCTTCAGGAAATTGGTTTCCAACATGGTCTCATATTTTCTAAAATGACATCTTACATAACATCAAGTGTTACAGGAGAGAACTGAAGGCTTAAATCTGCCATGGTACAAAAACATCTAAACGATGGTGTAGACTTGAAATAAAAGCTAGTCATGCTTGATCAAAGTGGTTTAGAGTACACTTGAGATTTCTTGGGTTTTTTCTCCTGAAATTTTCATTTTTTACATCTTTCATTCTTTTTCAGATAATTTGTTTTCCCTTTACTTCTCAATATGCAGATTCTAAGCTTTTGAAAACAATTGTTGATTTCTGTTAGGTTTTGGTAGAGTACCTAGATCAGGTGTGGTTGCAACCTCCCCAGGGCAGTATACAAGAGACTTCTGGATCATACGAGCTGAAGCATACACCAGACAAAGTGTCAGTAATATCAGGAAGAGAGAAGTGCATTCCTTTGCCCTCTCCCCCCTGCCCCCTTCTATTTGAAGTTGTTTTCTCCTTCAGAATTGTTAATTCCCACTCACTGACTCTTTTATGAACAACACCGTAACATAAATTATCTATGTCATCAACACCTACAGATATGAATCTACGATTCACATCAGAAATTAACTAGAAGCACATGCACACGTGGCTTATAATTTGGTGTGGTCGGCCAAGTCTGCAACACTTAATTTCGAAGGCGACTGGCTGTCTTCTTCAGTGCAATAACGGATCAGACTCCCCAGGGATGACATTTTCTGGTTCAAAGCAGAGCTGATAGCAGAGGTTAACAATGAATTTAAAAGATTTTAACTTCACAGTGAAAAAGAAAACAGTTTAGTATAAAAATGGTAGCAAAAATAGCACTTTAAAAATAATTTTCTACACAGATTGGATAAATGGTGGGAACTTTGCGATGCCTCTCTGCAAACAGAAGTTCTATTCCCAATCTACCACTCTCTTTTCCTGCTTTCATTTTGTTTTTGCTAGAGAAGCAGCATTAGTGGGTGGTGCTAGTGACAACACTGCCTAGTTCTTCCACTTCTCCTCTTCAGGTGCTTCCAGTTTAAACATGGAAACCACACGCTCTGCTTCTGGGTCCTGTGCTGGGCAAACAGAATGCATGTTGTGATGGTTTTAATTTAATACAGTTGAAAAGCTCTAGCATGCTGCAGACTAACATCTTTGAAGACACCTTGAGGAGATCTTCAAACATGATAGCCCGGAGCTTAATTGTGCTTTTTAATTATGTTAAGACAATTTGAATGAACCAGCGTGATAGATTGAAACCACACCTTTGGCATGCCAACACATACTCCTGAGGAAGCACTCTAAATGTGCAATGCACCGCACTAGAATATTTTGCATACTATAATTTTCAGCCCACGTGATGGATTCAGGAAGGCAATAGCCCATCACCCCCAAAAAAACGTCCCTCATGACTAGGATGTGAGGACCACTGGCCATGGCAGTCTCTAGACAGCTACCACTGTTTAGCTCTGCCTTGCGTCTGAAAAGCATTTGAAGTATAAGGATAGAGAACAAGAGTAATGCCTAATGGACTATATTTCTAACTTCATAACTTTGTCAGTGGTCAAGGGGAAGGAAGTGATTCATAGCCTCATAGCATTATGAACATGTCAATCTGTTCCTTCTCATATTGTTTCCAGACTTCGCTCAAGGATGTGACACCTTCTGCTCCTCTGTCCATGATCTCCCACAAGCTTGGGTTCTGTGACTGGTGGCAGGTTCCCACACAGAAGGTAAACCAGTTTTCCCTCATCTAGCTCTTCACCTTTGTGTTTCCTATCTGAAGCACCTTTTGTAGGAGAAAACATTACTATCCAGCACAGTGCTGCACTAAAATTCTCAGACTTTTCTCTAAGCTAATGTCCCCCACACCCTGACAGTGACAATGCTCCTGAGAAGGACGGCTGTTTTGAGCCTTTACGTGTAGTTACGCCTCTGGCCATGGATGCTGGCCTCTTAGCTGAATGGGGGAATGATACGAAATGTACTAATGAGTAAGCCGATCTTACTCTACCTGCACCATGGCTTGTCTGAAGAGGCTGTCAGTCAGCTTCAGTTTGATGGACTAGCTAGCACCTGCTCTTACCTTCCAGCTAAGGTGTGTGTGTTCCCTGGTCTGTTTAAAGCAAAATGAGATGGGTAACACTTAAAGAGTTTAAATAATATTTTTGCTAATCTGCTTATTTTGACTGGCGTAAGGTCAGTGACAAGGGCAGAAACCTTTTCCACTGGAAGAAACCTTGCGTCTAACTCTTAGGAAATAGGTTGTTACAGTTGTTGCATATGTGCTGTTGAGGCACATGCAGCAAAGCAGATGCCATTTAACCAGTCAAGACGGGCTTGAACTTGTGTGCTGTGAAGAGGAGCCTAACAGTTTCTGGCCACAAAGAACAGTTGGTCTAGGAAACAAACTGCAGGGAGAACAAGGAAATACTGGTAAAGGCCAGCTGATGCGATCAGAGGGCTTTTCAGTAAGTTTTGATAATAAGCACTTTTCTATGCATGCTTATAATGAATCAGGTAAGATGTAGGAATTATCTAAATTAATAACACTTTGAGGATGAATTCCAACAGTGGGTATTTGCTCTTTATCTTCCCGTAGACAGCATCCCAAATATCCAGGGGTGAGAGGAAGCATGCTTCCTTGTCTCCCAGCTGCAGTCTGGAAAGCAGAGCTCAGAGGGCTAAGATTGCTCTCTTTCTCTTTCCTCCAGGTGAGAATAAAGTTAGGGCAGTGTGGGAAGGGAAAGCACATCATCCATCTTTCCAGATGAAATTTAGAAATCCACTCTAAGATTAAACTTTTCCCTTTATTACCTCCAGTTTCCTCTAGAACTTGACAAAGTCATATGTCTTTTTGTTTCAGTGGGGATGTTTTGCAGGCAACTTGTGAAATCAGTAATTTTAAAGATGACTAAAAATTTTAGGCTTTTGAGAAATGTCAAAAAATGGGAGGCAAGCATTGCTTGAAATGTCTAATCCTGATTAGTAGTGGTTATTAACTCCAAAGTACATTATGCTTCTTTATAAAACCAAACAATCTTTTAGGTTCACTTCATACCTCATAGTAAAATACTTTGCAAAGATAACATTACTTTTTTACACGGAGAGCATTTTGTGTGACTATACAGTGACTATATTTTTTTTGTCATTTTGTGAATTACCAGTTTCACAACGGGATTGCGGCAGTTATTACAGGAATTATGAAGAAGAGGGGGATGGTAAAAATAACATATAGACATATTCAAAGGATTGCAGCTAGTGCCTATTTTTGTTCTGAATGTTTATTCAGAATGCCTGTGTGCCTATACAGCCAGAGGGTGATTTCACGCAGTGGCTCCCTTTGAGTTTACAAGGTGGTAACTGTCAAAATCTTCAGCAAGTAAGAGCTATTTGACCATGCTACCAAATGTCATACCCCTCCAAAACACTTCTGTTCCCTATGACTGTCACAAAGAAAATGAGGAACCTTGTTTGGATGGTCAGATATTGATAACCCATGGTGGCTTGACTGCCTCTTTTACAGAGCACATAAGAATACAGTTACCCATGCTAGTTCTCCAAGAAGTGTAAGGACCCAGTATGCTTCATAAATCCTGGTGCCATCAAAAGACTTCTTCAATGAGTAGCTTATTTTTGAGAATACATCTAGGTATAAAGCTTAAATTTCCTGTGACATGCTGAACGCAAAGAGCTTTAGTCAACCGATCAGAATTAAAGAAAGATGATTAAAATCAGAGTCTGAAGAATATATCCTACCTTTTCACTGTTGTTTCCTACCCAAGCCACCTACAGTTGTAGCAGATGCGTGTCTGAGGGAGGGAAGAGTGAGGAACTATTTTCAATCCTGTAAGATTTTACTTTTTTTAATGATACTATAAGACTTTATTGGCAAGAAAAGTTCTACATCAATGGATACTGCTAGAGTCACCCAAGACTTGCTATTGTAAAACTGACCCATGCTTTTGGTTGTATATGAATATGCTGAACTTCAAAACTTTGGTGTGGTTCTCCAACAGGTCTTTGTCTCAGAATGATTTGTTCTTCTAATTTTCAGAAAAAATGGCACAGCTTTGTTTAAAAAAAAGTGAGGTTAGGGGAAAAAAAAGCATATGTTATAACTGAATAATTCTTACCATTGTTTTGCTGAGAAGATCCAGGCTGGCTTACAAAGGTGAAGTTTAATGACATGTATGTAAATGGAATGGGACAGTCAGAGAAAAGCCTTTTGTGGTCCTTGTAACAGTTTGCCTAAATTTAGCTGAAGAATAATATCTGAAAACGGGGGGGTTTTTTGGATACATTTTGTAGAATTTTTTTGGAGACTAACAACTAAATTTTCAGAAACCTTCTTGTACATTGAGTGGGACTATTTTTTGAGAGCCTGGTATGGGGGCCAAAGGTAAGGAGTAGGAATAAATGAGAAAAGGGCAGGCTGAAGCAGGGCACAGCAAGTGATGTAAGAATAAGGGCCAGGCTGTGAGGGAGACATGTAAGAGGAAGCAAGTACTGTGCTAGTCAGAGATTTCCGTGTTCTCCAGCTGCAGGAACTACCTTCACAAGGTCTTGTCTGTGTGACAGTCAGGGACTCGTGATTTTTACAAAGGTATGAGATATTGAGGAGAAGCTGAAGGTGTTCTCTAATCAAGCCTGGTATTTTTTCCGTTTTTTAGAGTTTCCTTGTGCTGTCCTTTAACAAATATTATTGGTATATGGACATGTGTCTAACACTCAGTGACATTGGTATGACAGCTTTTGGAGCTGAAAAGTCTCATCAGTTCAGATTCAGCTGTGAATTTGGCCTTATTTCAAAAGGGTTGTCTGAAAAATACAGTTTCATCTTGAACTGTTAGTAAAGTGTGGTTTTATAAAATCATACCCTAGGAATGGTGGAGTACAGGACCTTTTTCAGACTAACACTATATTTATCAATGTGTTATTATACCCTTCAAAACTCTCAGTGCTGCTGTAACATATCAGGCAAAATCAACTCCAATGATAGTTCCTAGATGCTAAGCAATAATTTGGGGTTTTCTCCTTGCACTCTGTGAAGCTCTTCTTTCATACATGTACATTTTTCATGGGACTATGGCTGAGGCTTATTCATTACCTCTAGGACCGTGTTCTAAACAAGAGCTAGCACACGAGTTTTAGAAGAAGGTATGAGCAACTTCGTAATATGCAGATACACAAAAATCATCCCTCGTGAAAGTCTTAAACTGACCTGCAGTTAGGGATTGGATTAAGCTTTGATGCCAAATGTTTCATGTCTTTCAAATCTTCTATCATCCTAGCACTGAGTGTTTTATTTTTTAACCATTCCTGTGTGTTATAAAATAAATATGGAGGATTAAAGGTTTGAAGAAATCTCTAGCCTGCAAAATCTTTAAGAGCATTTGCCACCTAGCAACAGCCAGGAACGTGTGTCTCCTTTGAACAATCTGCAATTGTGTGATTCAGAAGAAACCTCCACAGTGTTTATAACCGCAATTGTAACTTATGTAGGAAGGGAAAATGCAGCAAAAGGCCCAAGTTACATCACTGACAAAAGGATTTCATTACCATAAGAAGTCCCCTAGCAGGGTGACAAATAATCAAGATTAAAAAGAATGTGTGAGACCAGCAGAAAGGGAAACAATGACGTTCCTATTATAGCCGTGGCCTTTACAATAAATGATATGTCAGCTTTTTCATTTTGAATTGTGCTGAATAACTTGGTGATTTTAATTCATCAGCAAATGAATACTTAGATTAGAAGCTATTTTCTTTTCAAATTTGCATTTGCTAGCTTAGTCATGCAATAAATACCACATTCCTTGAAAAGTTTGAATTATCTGTGTATTATTTTTAAATATACCATTTATAGATGTTAACAATTTAAAAATACTCACAGATACTCTGTTAGTTTGCACAGATACGTGAGGAAAGTATGGGAATTATATGAGAGGAAGGGTAACTGCAACATGTATGAGCTGGCTGACTATCAAAATCCTGTTGGTCTGCATTTTGTGATGCTAATGAGATAGTAGGAAAAAATTACACAGATGCTAATGCACATGGGTTCTATTTAGATTGCTCTCATGTGTAAGTCTTTACAACATCCGAGAATATGTTTCACTGGGTATCAGTTATCCCAGTTGCTCTATTTTCCTCCTTTTTTTTTTACCTCCTTAGAGGAAAGAAAGTGGGGATATCCAAGGACAGTGTGTCTTTCATACCTCCCAGACCTCCAAACTGTTGACACTTGTTAGGGAATTTTACCCATGTGACATTGTTAAATTAACCTGGATCTATTCTAAAAAACAATGGACAGCTTCTAGACTCACGGTCATAGCATTACTTAAAATTCCCTGTTAACAGGGTACTAAAAAATACTTTGTTTCATTTAAAACATGGGTCCTAGTTTCTCAGATAACAAACCAAGTTAAACCCAACAAAGACATTACTAATATGCATTACTAACAAAATACTTTTAATGCTAAAATATAGATGGTATATTGTTGCTAAATTAGACTACTGTACTATTTGGAGAAATCATTAGCCTAACCCTTACAGGCAGCTGGTAGGATTCAATTCTGTTTCTGGCAGCAGGAGAGTACACGCTGGAGTATCAGAATTGGAGCAGAAAATTGAAAGTGCAGCTGAAATGGAAAGAGAAGCAGCAAGCTATTGCCAAGGGAACACAAGGATTTTTGTAATAAGTACATTCAGTTAGTTTATACTAAATATAAAAAGTTCCATAAAACATAATGTAAATAACTGAAAATTTAGAAACCTCTCTTTTTCAGTCATGTTCAGAGTACTAAAAGTATTTCTTAGAACTTGACATTTGTACTGACTTGCCAGTGCAATGTCACCCATTTTTTGGAAATATCATAATGTAGACAGGACCTAATAGGCAAAAGTTTTGAAAGCAAAATGAGGTGTTGGAGTGTAAGGAGCACATTGACAGATTATTGTTTTGCTGTGCTCACTAACGGTAGTCCTTACTTGGCAACACTTCCATTGATGTAAATTGGTGTGGTGCCAAATGAGGACTGCATGCTTAGGTATGCTCAGGACACTACATGTTCCTCCAACAGGAAGAAGTTTGCAAATCACAGGTGGAAGTCTCTTCAAAGTCCAAGCTTTCTTGTTTCACAGTTAGTCTCTTCTAGCAATTAATCAGAATGTGAAATCTAATTGTGTGCTTTGGATAAGGAGAAAGTAATTTCCTAAAAAAATATTTCTTTGATCCTGTTTATTTATAAAGAATAGCGAAAGTCCTGCTTCTCTGAAGACAAGAGAAACAAATTGATAGGAGACAATTTGTGTTTTCAGAGTTTTGTGCTTGTCAGCTATTTAGCCCACATGTAGCTTCATGATCCTCAGGACCTCATTTAGTGTCTATACCTATACATATACCCATTTTGATTTCTTACAATACTATGTATCTTAACAGAGCAGCATAATTAGAAAAAATCACTCTATTTTAAAACAGTGTATTTTTTGAAATTTAAAATATCACAGAGTAATATATATCAATGATTACATCCTGATGGAATTGCTCCCTACTCTACCTGTCGTGCTCAAATACTGATACGCATCGGGTCGGGAATCTCAGCCCTTTCAGCAGGTGCAGGAACTGTGCAACAACTGTATTTTATCTACTTCTCTGTCCTTCTCAAAAGTGATGATCAAGGTGCTGAGGGAATACGGCAAATTATAATATTCTTTTGGCTCTAGCAGAGCTTGTCCTTGACTTTCAAAGACAGCTGATTAGGATTCTTTTTTTTTTTTTTAAAAAAGGCACAGCAGAGGCAAGATGGAAAGTGAAAATCCACATAAATCAGTGTAGCCTGGTGTCGCGGTCACACATGTAGCATGCAGAACCTGATTAAAATCCCTGCTCAGCCGGCTTTAGACTATGGTCTTGAAACCAGATTCCCACTTCCCACATGCATGTTCAGCTGTGGATGTTTCAGGGTGGTGTCTTTTTTTGAAGAAGTCTCAGACAGGCTTTGTCTTCATCCTGGTACAAAACAGAAACTACTGTGTTCCCCACAATTAATTCTTACCTATATCTAGGAAAAATTAATAGTTTCAATAGGAAATTTTCAGTCTTAACATTTTACTAATGTACTTATGATTTGCTGCTCCTTTTATTTCAAAATGGAATTAGGACTAAAAAGTGTGATCTGGAGCAACTCAGATTATGTTTAGCAATGTTCCTGCAGGTTTACCTTTCATCCCCAAAAAATGGTGCTAAAGTCCACATAAGGATTTAAGCATAACTGTTTCTTTCTTCACTCCTAATGTTCTTTTCAATATCTGAAGATACTTTAAGACACTCACCCTCAACACCTTCCTAATGGGAGCTGAATGAATTATTTTGACTTCTAAGTTGTGCATCATTTTGGTTCTTCCTCTTAAAACTTTCTTAAAAAAAAAAGTCATATCTGAAATATGAGTTTCAGAGAAAGTTCACCATTCCAAGGGCACCTTATAAAAGGCAGGAGCACCTGTCTTCAGACAGGGATTTTGTGTATACCGGCTGATCCCAATAGACTTAATGTGCATGATGAAATTGTACTATAGCAATGCAATTTGTATTAGACTGTTTCTTTTATATCTCTTATCACTACTCCACTCCAGTTAACATTCTCCTCATTTACATCTTGAGTTTGTTTTCCCGTAGGAGATTTTTTCCCCAGCTTTTACAGAACAAAATGTTCATATGATTAGAATCACCCATTTGTCATATTCCTCATTTGTATTAACAGCAAACCCGCTTATAGTTGGTTCTACTATACTTGGTTGCAATCCCCTAGCAAAGAAGAATAAACCCCAACAAACTGTTTTGATACCTTACACTTCTCCCATTAGGATTCCACTGAAGGAAATTCTTTGGTGAGAGTCAAAACCCTTCAGACACCGGCCTAAAACTGTTCCTGTGGAAGTCAGCTGTCATCACCTGAGTCCTCTGGGTCAGGCACAGGCCAATAAAAGGCACTTCTGTGAATCCCCGCTTCCTATAGCCCATCTTCTAGTAATCTCAAGCTCTGTTCTTCAGAAACTGCTGTATTCTGGCTTCCTACCACCTGATAACTTTTCTTACTTATCAAGGTATCCTCTGTTCAGCACTATGGATGCTCTCGGTTTTTGGCAGGCTAATGTGGAAAGATTGCTAGAAGGAATTAGGCGCAGGGAACATGCACCTGCTAAACCTTAGGATATTTGTAGTCGTCGTGACTCTACTTTTGTCCTGTGCTTCTAGGGTTGATAATGAGAAACATTTCATCCCTATGTATTCAGCTCTTTCTACATTTATTTCCTTTCTAGCGACATGGATGCAAACTGCGGGGGGGAACAACCCTTCCCTGCTCTCTGCTGATTACGTCATGCAGCTGGTCGCTCTGAACAATGCTGAACATCAAGTACCCCAGTAGCTGTAGGGACTGACTTCACCTTCTAATGATGAATATCAGTTATGCCTCTGTTTTTTGGAGATACAGACTCTTCTAGTCAAAGATCAGTGGCAGCCTCCAACAGAGGGGAAGTAGATTTGCTCCCAATAGGGAGACAATACCTTCCCCTCATCCTCTCTTGGCAGTTTTGCTTCAGAAGAATTGGTCATAGATTTTCTGGGGATTTTTTTTTAAGAGTTTTTCCTTTGGTCCTAAGAATGCACTGAAAGCTGATCCAACCATAGTTAGTGTTCCCTTTTCTGGATTATTTATGTGAGGCTGCTGGGAGAATTGATGTATTCTGTTCTCTGGCTTTTACTTTCTATAGATCCCAGCCTTGGTCAGAAGAAGTAGTGAATGGTATTATTGTCCCACAGGACCTCATACTGCTCCAAAAAAAGAAAGGATATGCACGGTTTAGCCGAGTAGGTGTTTTAATGATTTCTAGTTGAGACATGTTGCTGTGTACACTTTTTTATCCTTTTCCAATGGATGATAGACAAAATTTTGAAACTGTTAATTAAAGGGAAACTTAGAAGAGTGTGTTAGGTGGGAAAGTAAGACTGTATTAAGTTCAGCCTTGGTAGAAGACAATACTGGGAACTATGATCAAGGATAAAAAGGCTAAATTTAGCTCATTCCTTTCAATTTTTTATGTGAAGTCAAGGTCTTATTGTTAATAGCTGCCTTTCTTTGTGCTAAGTCATGCAGTTTAGGTTGTATGCTTCCATATCAAAAAATACCAGTATAATCCAACATGGACATTTAAACTCTTCATACTTTTCCATCCATACAGCTGTTAAGCACTAACCAGTTCACTGTAACCATTCAATCTGAGAAGGCATTCTTCAGCCAACTTTAATATTATTTCATGGAAGAGTTCAGTATTTTCAGAGGCACGTTTAAATTCTAAGCCTGTTGGCAAACCGAGATAGCCAAGCCTCTGTTCCACAGCACTAAAGCACAGAGGATAGGCAAGGCAGGCAGACTAAGCAGGTTTAATAAACAAAGCTTTCTTTTTAGAACAATTTCTCTAACATATTTTGCTAAGCTGTAAGTTGAATATACATGGAACTTGTTGCTCCAGTATAATGTAGAGCAAAGAACCTTCAGCTGTCACCATTTCTGACCTAGGACTTAAATGCTTGGAGAAGGCTGTGAATCACTAAATTTGGGATTCGAACAGGAATCTGGAATCCTATAACAAACTAAGTTCCCAGATACTCTATGAATATGGATCTTAATGTTTATAGGTATGTAACACATCTTAGTTCAATAAAATAAAGAGATACTGGATTAAGTTACAATATCTAGTACTAAGTTACAAAGCTGGTAATTCCTGAAAATGTCTTTGCATCTGAAAGACTGACTCAGGAACTATGTATCAGTCATGGTAAGGAAAACCTGAATTAGCAGTTACATAAAATTGGAAGTGTCTTTGTGCAGCAACATCTGTTGATGTACCGGTAATATGGTCCAGACACCTGTGATGTTTTAGGGAAGACTATAAAAAGCATTAGCTTTGTTTGCTGACAGGCTATCATATAATTTATAACAGCCTGATGCAATGAATATCACTTCTTTGCATTTTTTTTCCAGTATAGGCTTTACTGGAAAATATTAAACAAGGTTTTCTTTAATTTCTTATACTCCGCTGTTTGCTATTTGAAAGCCAAAAATTAGGCTAACATCATTGGTTATCAATTCCCTGGTAATTTCTTTTACTTGGTTGAATATAGAGCTTTTATCAGATTTCTACAGTGAATATTTTCCAAAGTAAATTCAGAATTACTTTCAACAAATATTTCATAGTGAGACTGAAATTCATTTTATGCAAACATATCACAGATGGTACCATTCAAATGAATGTGTAGAAAATAATGCATAAAATTAATGCATCAAACTAATTTAAGTATTTATGGAAAAAAATGTATCTGGTACTCTTTTCAACAGATTTTGTATCCTCTCATAAAAAAAATGCCAATCCCACAGACTCTTGTGGTTAAGGAGTGGAGTGATGTTGTTAAATAAACATGTCTTTACATCATGAAGTATAGCCCCGCAGCTCCTAAGCTTGCCTTCCCTATTAATTTCTCCTAAATATATTTTTAAAAACCTCTTAACTTATTTGCTTTCATCAACTAATGTATCTAACCTGTGTTTCTTCTCTGTAATTATTTTCCATATTTTCTCTGCAATCATTTTCTATGTCATTTATCTCAAGGGAATTTGAATGATTCAAACAAGTAGACTCTATTTTGTCAGCATTTTAATGATACCATTTTGATAATTTCTTTATTATTTACCATATAGTTTTATGGATCCTGTCATCCAGTAATGCAGTCCGCAATAACCAAAAGCCTGCTGATGAAATCTCTGTACTTAGATTAGTTCTCTGACGTTTGACACTTTTCCCACAAAATGAAATTTACCCAGCGCAACTGAAATATTAGCTGGTGCAAAAAGATTGCTGGAGGATCTGTGCCTGTGGTGCTTACATCCCCGGCCGTTGCTCAGATAATCAGGTGAGCAGCACATCCATCACTTCTAGCAGATGAGCGGTACCGCTGCCTTCTGAAGTGAGAGGCCTGGAGGGACCTTACCTGCAAAGGGCTATCTACACCCATGGTGTGGGACTGATTCCCGTACGCACTCTCCTCCAGGCACAGCTTGCGACTTCCAGCTCGTTTTTTATAAAAACATTACTCAAGTTCTAAATATTTCTGACTGATGTTAATTCGGTTTATCAACAGGTGTACTATGTTCGCTTATAATTGTCAAGTTACAAAAGATGCTTATTTATTCACTGTAAGAAAATTGAGGTGGCTTTTGTATATTTTAAATATGTAAAACTCATGAGTACTTGCAATTGAGGCTGCATCCTATACTTTCCAGTTAAACTCTGCTTGATAGCATTTCGGTCTTTACACAGTTCAATTTTTCAGTTACCGTTCATGTCCTGATTCTGCCAAAGTAATGCTTTTTTTTTTTTTTTTTAAAAATTCTAATGTGAGAAAAACACATAGCTTTCAGTTTTAGCTAGAATTGTTGTTAACCAAAACAACACAGTTTGCCATTCCTTTCAAAAGAATTTCTCAGGCTGCAATGTGGTCTGTACAGTTAAAAATGTGGCAATAAAACAAATAGTCTTATAAATTCATGTACAAGATGTTCCAAGAATGCAGTCAGAAGAGAAGGAGACAAAGAGGACTGGTGAAGGATAAAACACTGTGCAGACTCATTTGCAGTTCTACAGTGAATGCCTTTATGTGGCTGGTGCCTTTCCTTTCCCCTCCTTCTCAAAAGCAAGAGACTTCCAGGAGAGACTGAACTTTAAATTCGTTTTTGCATTTCTTACAGGAAGGAATTTACTAGGAGCTACAGCAAAAAGAGCTAGTGATTTAGGATTAACTTCAACATATTTGCTTTTCCTTTAACTCCTTAAAGGCAGGACTTTTATTTTACAACGTAACTAGATTTTTTTTTTTCTCTAGTTTGCAGACCGACTTAGGGGAACATAAAGAGTTCAATTTACTTTGACGTCCACAGCAAATCTGTAGCTAAGTCAGAAAGACATGCCTGGGTTCTTCTGTCCCCTGCTCTAACCATGAGACTCACCGTCTGGTTTTGCTGATACATTTGTGATAGTTCATGGTTTTTGAACTGATAGCATTCTGAATAGTTAGGAAGCTGCCCAAGTAGAAGCTGAGTCATTAGTGGATTATATTTTTAACTGGTGTCATCATCTCATCATCCACTCTAACCAGCATCAGTTTGGCTGTATAGTTCTCTTGCAGCCCATCCGTTTGCTTCTACTCTGTTCCTGCCAGAGAGGGTTTCTAAGCTGCTCTGCAGTACGCTCTGCTACTTATGCAAATCTCTTATGATATTCTAATACACTGCTTAGGAGAAGCTAGCAACCTAAGAGCTACATGAGAGGCAGTTAGGCATCATTTATATCCAGAATATAATTCTGATTATAGGGGCAAAATATGCCAAACATTATATACACACAATCATAGTACATGTATAGTAGATGGCTCCCTAACAGGCATATTTATTACAGTAAAGCCCAAGGATGCTTCAGGCTTACTTTCACACTGACTATTATTACCATTAATGCAGTGAGAAACTATACCAGCCAAAAAATTGGAGAAGTTATCAGTTCCAAGGCATTTAATAAAGTTACATAATTGCAGAACAGAAGGAGAGACAGATAACGGCAAGGAAAGAAGCATAAGAGCCTGAGTCGAGTGGCGGGGTTTTTTGGTTGTCAAGCAAATTGGAAAGTTGACTAATAAAACAGTTATACTTTGTTGTAACACAGTGCTAAATGGGAAAACATCCTTCAAACACTGGTATTGTTGAATCCCATGGGGAACCACTCCAATCCTTGCATAATACAATGAAGAAGCTTTACCAC
This sequence comes from Fulmarus glacialis, assembly GCF_000690835.1. Lineage (NCBI taxonomy): Eukaryota > Metazoa > Chordata > Aves > Procellariiformes > Procellariidae > Fulmarus > Fulmarus glacialis. Next base: position 4,311 of record NW_009226864.1, on the reverse strand, counting down.
CCTAACCCAAAGGAAACCCAGAGCAGATACTTTTAACAAAAGGATTTAACTGTTTCTCTCTAAAACAAACCCAGAACATTGGCTTTCCACCAAGCAATTCAACCTATATAAAGGAGAAGCATAGCTAAACTGCCCTGGGAACTCTGACTCACAGTGTCAGGCGTTCTCCTTGTTGCAGAGGGGAAACAGTTTGCACCACCCTTTTTCCTGGCACAGCCTGTTTCCTCCTCTCCCGCTCCGGCATGCAGCCCAGACCGCTGACCCATGAGGCCACGGTGCTTTACGTACTCTGCCCACCTCAAAAAGAGGATAAATCAGTTCACCTACAGCTCTTGTGATCTCATACAAGACAGCAGGTAGTCCTTGCTCTTCTGTGCAGGCATGCAAAAGGGCTCACAAAAGGGCTTCAAATATTTGTACAAACGTTGGCATTTTGGGTGATGTTTTTAACTTCATAAAATAAATCAAAATGTTACTAATCTGACTAATACTTTAGTGAATTTACTATTACTTTTTGGCACATCTTCAGCAATTTCAATATGGTGAGAACTTCTATTGTTCAGCTTATCTCAAATATACTCTGTTAAGGGTGCCAGAAAAGGAAAGGTGTACCTACCACTTAAATGCATCAAATATGGTTGCTGAGTCTGAGTGTGTGGACAAGCCCTCCCAAATCTGACCTTCAGTTCTGGTTTACTGGTCTCCTCTCCTACCCACTCATGGAACAAATTAAATTGAAGGGTACACTCTCAGTTCTGCTGTAATTTGTAACGTCAAGTAAAGCATCATGAATTCAGCTTCTGATGTGGTACTGGTCTTTTGTCAGCCGTCCTTCCAAGTCACACAAACTATATCCAGGTTTGTAGCAGATGTCTTCATTTGGTCCCTAGTTCTGTAAGTTCTGGGAGTTGGACTCAATGATCCTTATGGGTCCCTTCCAACTCGAGTTATTCTATGATCCTATGTTTCTAAGCTGGACCTCTACCTCTGCAAATTGCATTCCTCTCTTCCCGTTTTCCTCAAACTCGAAGCACTGGGAAAAATACTGCAGGTAGACCTGGATCTCGTCGTTCTCTGGAATAGCACTGTCTTTCCAAAACTGGTTTCAAACACAATGTAACTGTCCTCCAATTTCTTGGCCAGGAAAGAATTTACTCACCTCCCTTCTTCTTCTGTCCTACTCCTTCATGAGCCCTCCAAATGAGATCTAACTTTCCTCTCTCCTATCTGCTGGTTTAGGCATTGAATGAAATTGGGGACAGATCAAATGATGATGGTGATCCCCTCCACACAAATATCCACACATTGCCTGTGCACCTCAGAGCTAGACTATGGCAACAACCTGGTCGTGACTGGGTTTCCAACCCACTGAGAGTCTGAGATTATTGCAAGATGGATGGCTTCATTAAGCAGGATATTTTACTGTAAGCAAGTGTACTAATGCTTTCTGTTCTGCAACAGCTGGTTGAGGATTATGGTTGGGGATTCAGAAGTGTTGCTTTAAATATACAAATCTCTAGCTGGCCCACAACTTATTTTCATGAGACTGTATTTTCTCCTGTATTGTGTTTCTTTGCAACTGCCATGTTCAAGTTAGAGAATTTTAGCTGAAGGTCTAGCGGCAGTGCTCTTTGTGCTTTTGCTATTTGTTTGGAAGGGGCTTTCCAAGCATGGAGGAAACTGTCATTAGTTCCATCATTGTATTATGGTTCCTTTTCATCTGTCTACATACCAAAGGAGACAGCAAACAAATTCCTTCAGCAATATTCCATTGCTGTTATCTTTACAGAGAGTTGGTATCAGTGGTAGTCTCCAAACCTCAGAATCTTTTTTCTGTTGCTTCTTGAGAAGAGGAAAATCTCTTTTAATATTTTTAAAAATCCTTCTTCTTCCAACTTATGCATCTTGTGGACAGATGACTAAAATATACTGTGAGTTTAACAATGACTTCACAGTTACTGCTTCCCAGTTTAAATTGTAAAACTTCTGACATGCTCCATAAAAATATCTTGTAAATTTTCCTTTTATGGTGAATTTTCATTATAAACTGCTTTATAAATTCATCATGAACATAAAAGGAAAAATTCATTAAAGCTGAGCACACTATAAGCTGTATTTGGCAGCTGCACTGGATAATATACATGACAGAAAATGGTAACAGAAAAATTAATGGAGGGTGGATATGTCAGACTTGTTCTAAATCACTAATGTTTGACAAAAGAATCATTCTCCAAAGATAGCTTTTAAATTATTGGATTTCCATCACTTTAGTATAAATTATCATTCCTTTGAACATCTTTTTGAAAAAGAAAGTAGAGATCAAAGGAAAATGATCAGATTTACTTTCCAGTTAAACTCCAATAATGAAACACCTATCTAGAGATGCATTTCTTTCTCGATGCGTGTCAGGCTAGTAAAAAAATTTTACAAGATTTCTTTTCTTAATGAGAACTATCTAGGCAAAAAAAATCACACTTATTTCATTAGGAGATTTCAGGGGTGGCTGACTCGAATTGAGACAGCTTGGTTTGAAATGTTTTTATTTCTTAGTTCAAATTACTCTCAGTCAGGCAGTCTCCCCCATCATGAAGCTGATAGAGTGCACTGTGGGGGCCATGGGCAATGGCGAAGGCAATCTGTCTGGCAAGCCCAGACCGTTGGGAAGAATGAGAATACGAGTCACATCTGAGGTACCAAGGGAAGGCCAAGGGACAAGTTAGTTTCAAACCAAGACAAAATTAAGTGGTTTTACATTTCTCAACTGAAATTTGCTAATTGAAAAAGAATAAATCTATATTTTGGCTTTTGGTTATCATCCATTTTTCAACAGTGGAATTCCCAGAAACTACAAATCCTCATTTTTAATAAATACTGCTAGAAACTAAAATACACGGTGGACCTCCTAAATACTTTTTACAAGAACAGCTACCTAAGAACATCCTCTCATTTAGACTTCAGCTCTACAGGTCACAAGAGTAATAGCTTTCCGAATTGCTCAACTGCTGCTGCTGTTCCAGAGGATTTATTTCAGATTTGTGAAAGTTCTGGGTCCCGAGCAGCTGGGCTGTCCTGTGAGTCCTATGCCAATGCTGCGGGGATTGGGATGGTGTAAGAACCTCGTCTGAGATAAAATGGCAGGTCACTGTGCAAAGTGGTGGACTAAGATTTAGGGGATCTTGGTTCCAGTTTTGTCTTCCTAGGCTTGCTGCTTGCTGGCTTCCTATGCCTCTATGTCATTTGCAGAAAGATAAGTTTCATATCCACAACGGTGACAGGCAGCATGCCTTGTCTGTTGGAACAAGCTAGCTGCATTCCACGTACAGCAGTCCCCAGAGGGGCCCAGAATATTTAGGAACAGTGCCTTGGCAAAGAATTGCTCTTATTGCTACAAGCAAAGGAATCCCATCGAAATAATTTTTCTGTTCAGAGTATTTTTCTTCATATTTCAGCCCCTACAGCTTTATTCATGTTCTTCCAGGACCTTCCAATTTCTACATTTTCTGTGCTGGAGTCGTCAGGACCCTGTTATTCCAGAACGTTTGCATTTTGGTGTGGGGATAGTGCATCCTTCTGTTCATACAGAACCAGAGCATGGCCTGCAATACGAAATAACAAAAGCTTTAATAGATATGGATAAAATTCTGTTCTGAAGAAGTTTACCTCTAAGCTGTGCAATACTTCCAAGTATTTCATTTTCTAATGTGTACCACAATACAAGCTCGTGTTCATAGACATTGCTATTAAAGACCCCTGGCTGAACCCTTGCTGAACAACATTTTATTTTCCTTGTTTCCACTCAGCGTGTGGTTTTGGATTCCTCTTTTTAAACATTATCACAGTCACTGTTAAGAATCACCACCTTCCCGTCACTGTCTTTCCCAGAGTTTCCACAAAGACAAACTCCTGCCCGATGCTAACAGGCATTTTTTTCTTCCAAGGCCAACAGTTTCTGATTCTGTTGAAGGGAAGATCTTGGACAGGAGATGCTGACTTATTTTATCTTCAGATTACCTGTGGTTTTTATAGGACTGAGGTACTGAGAGATAAACGGACAACTGGGTATGGCCCAGCCGAGAGGTTGGCTGGGCTGAGTCTCAGGAAGGTCCTATGGCACCAAAAGCATTGCCAAAGTTAGAGGGTGGATGAAGAGGAGGTGCAAACTCTTGGACAAGCCAATGAGGAAAAGTATTAAAGCCTTGGAGTAGGAGGTACATGTTGGCTTTGGAATGCAAGGTGCTGGGAAGGAGCGAGAGAGAGATCACAGAGAGGAGGAAAATGAAGAGTGAGGGGAAGGGGAGGGGAGGGGAGGGG
>NW_009226863.1:0-459 GCF_000690835.1 Fulmarus glacialis | reverse complement strand
TGCTCTCTGGGAAGCAGAACTGAGTGGGGACTGTAACAAATCATACTCACCTTCTGTTGCCATTAACTTCCAGCAAGAACTTTGTCTTCAGACCAGTTTAGCCATTCATCATCAAGCGCAGATCTATGCCCTGGAGACTAAAATAAGGCGTGAAGTGCCTTTGGTCTTACTCTATCAATTGCCCTTCCAGACAACATAGTCTAGCACTCAGATGACAGAAAGCAGTTCAGTTATATCTTGCTTACAGGCAGTTTGCTGTTCTTACTAAAGATCAAAATTCACTACAAAATCTATTTCATCAGCTGAGACTCACCTAGTCTCTTTGTTTCATACTTAAAAAAAATACTCTGAGAGCTGCGAGAGAGACATCAATTTAGAGTTGAATCACGAGGCTCTTTTCCAGCTCTTGTCTATGTTGCTCTCATATTAAAGCCACACTATTTCTGATACAGGCCAGGA
>NW_009226862.1:4511-6563 GCF_000690835.1 Fulmarus glacialis | reverse complement strand
CGTGGCTGAGCCCGCACCCCCGCAGCCGGGTGTTTGCAGCACTGCGCGGGCTCGGGGATGGTCAGTCTCCCAAAGGGATCATCGCAGAAACGTCCTCTGCGGGATGCTGGTGACAGCGGTAGTTGGGGGGACAAGGTCCACAGCAGGTACAGACCCTCCAAGAAAAAAAGTATCTTTTTCTAATTCACGTGAGACTGAAAACTGCAGCTTCACTGTTTGGCTTGTGCTTGTGCACGTCTGCCTGTGCCTCTCCGACGTCTTCCTCTTCACCTGCCAGTTCTGGGTCTCCCTGTGTGGGACCTGCACCGCTGGTCCCTCGTGAGCACCTTCAGTAGCCAAAAAGAGCCTTTCTAGGACAGAGAACATGGTGGATCGAACACGAGGCCACGCCAGAATGGACGACTGTGCAATAAACTGATCCGGCTGCTGCTAATGTTGCCAAATTCGGGGGCTTCTCATGGGTCAGATCCCAGGCTACTAACAAACAAACATGACTGTTTTTCCCACGAGTGCTCTTCAGAGAGCCTTGTAGGCCTTTTGGTAGCAGCACCAGGTTTTTTTTTCTGTTATTCTGAAGCATCATGAACATAAGCACCACGAGCACCGTGGAACTGGAGAGTAAGAGAGTGTGGGGTCAGTTCCCCACCTCACATCACTTCTGCAGCCCTTGCTGTCCTCCTGTGATCCAGGTGACCATTCTCTGGAGCTCAGTCTCGCAGCCCTAGGTCTAAGCCAGTTAAAAGCAATCTTTGCCAGGATTGCTCGTGCTCTGCCGTCCACCTTGGCCTGCAAAGCTACCCCAGAGCTCTGTGGGAGGGAACGAGCCGTGTCCTCGGAGCCAGGTTTGTCTTATGGCCTGGCTTGTGGGGTTGGCACCTCAGTGCCGTCCATCCCAGCACAGTGTCCGGTTTCCAGGTGGCTGTAGAGGGAGCCTGGCTTTGCGTCCAGTGGCAAAGTTAGCTGAGATGAATTACACCGTTGGTCCTCATCCTGGACTAGCTGTTTGCCAGCAAGTGAGCCGTGACTTACGTGGGAGCTTGGTGCTTCTCCCCCCGTGCCCCACCACGCAGATGTACGCTCTCGGGGGCTGCCAGGGGCCGTGCAGGGAGGTGCGCAGGTCGGGATGCAGTGGGAAGGGTTGTTTCTCCAGGTACACGGAAGCAGCTTTAGTTCTCTCCATTGTTACTAGAAACTGCATCTCTTGATAAACAGATCATATTTTCCCCATTGCCAGTTCAGATGTGAAGGTTTTTTCTGGCCAGCAGTGATCCCGCTGAAACTTTTCTCCCAAAACAAGTTGCTGCAGGGAAGAAGGTTTGTTACCCTTTCTTGGTCACATATCCACAACCGGGATGTGCCAAGCAGAGGCGGTCCTTGCATTTGGACTGAAAAAGGGTCCAAAGCTACTTACTGCAAAGGCGCAGCTGCACCGAGATCCCTGCCAGCCCACGGTGGTTGGTGGTTACCAAGACCCTAACCGCAGAGCCTGAGCGGCTTGCAGAAATCCTGGGGTTCGTAAGGAATTCGCTGGGTCTCATTCGTCTGGGTTGTTCACCCTCGGACCTCTTGGGAGGAAGAGTCCTGGCGGCGTCCCCAGGCTCAGGGCAGAGGACGAGGTGGAGGGGGAGAGCGCGTCGCTGCAGCGTCACACCAGCACACCTGCGCTCGCTGGCAGCTGGCGCTGGCACCCGTGCAGAGCCAGGAATCCCAGCCCCGCTCTCCTGCTCGGGTTGTAGGAGGGTTGCAGTCCTTGGGTGGATAAATTCCCTTTAGTAGCCCAGGACCTGGGCGGCATTCATCGCCTGCGCTCTTTCTTTTGCACAGGAATGAACTCAATGACCATCTGGATACCATCGATTCCAACCTGGATAACCTTCAGACGATGCTGACCACACACGGCTTCAGCGTAGACACAAGCGCGCTGTTAGATGTGAGTACCTCCTCCCTCCTGCCTGTCCTTCCAGGAGCCGGGCCCCAGCTGCGTCTCGCAGTACCATGTGCGTGTGGCTTGCAGTGGCAGATGGACCACGGGAGGTTCAACCATGAATTTTC
>NW_009226862.1:0-4472 GCF_000690835.1 Fulmarus glacialis | reverse complement strand
CATTCTTTCCTTTGGCAGCTGTTTAGCCCTTCAATGACGGTTACAGACATGAACCTTCCCGACCTGGACAGCAGCCTTGCCAGTGTGAGTAGCTGTTAAAAATCCCTCCATGCACACACAGCTGCCAGAATGAAGTGTGTCCTGCTGTTCCGCAGCAGCCTCTCCGTGTGATTAAAGGAAGGCTCTGACAGGCTCTGAAGAGTGTCCAGGCCAGCCCCAGCCCGAAGGGAGGGGATGTGGGAGAGAGGAGGAACGCGGAGCCCTGTGCAGGCTTGGGGAGCCACCGGGGGGAAATAATTCAATTAGCACTGCGGCTTTCTCTGAGCAGCTCATACAGAGAGCAGGGCTACTTCATCATTCATACCCGGTTAATTAGGTGCTGAGACTTCCATCTCTCATGTGAGCTCTGCCCCCTGAACGTGGAAGTGCAGTGAAGCCTAGAGAGCTGCATGTGGTTTCCATAAACCCTCCTTCTGACTTTCTTAAATTGTCAGGAGGTTTTCTCAAGGCAAACTCCGTCATCTGCTGTGTTATTTATTTTATTTACTTGCGTATCATCAGCGCTGAATGCTGCGCAAGGCACTAATACGGACTCTCCTTGCAAGAGTAGTGTTGCCTGATAAAATGGTTTTTTCATTAGATAATGATGATTAGTCAAACACAGCGTTCCGTGGCTGCACTGGGAAGGCACTTGGAGCAGCAGGGTGGAAGTTACAGTCAAAACCGGAGGGTCGCAGACCCTCGGAATAGCCAGTAGCCTGATGACTGGAATGCTCCCGGGCTGGAGCAGAGCCAAGTCCTTCTCCCTGCCCCGGTTCAGAGGAGTGTTGGGAGCCCCGGTGGTGCGCCAGCTCCGCGCACGCTCCAGCTCCAGGGCTGCAGCGCTGGCCTTTCTCTGCCCTGGGACGTGTATCAGCATTTGCACAAAATGGAACAACTCTGTGAGAAAAACTGAGAGGGAGACCAAGATCAACAGCAGCTTGGATGCTGCCGTGAGTGCAGGAGAGTGAGCCTGGTCCAGGTCAGACCAAGCAGGGGCGTCCTGGTCCGGTTGATACAGCGAGCAAGAGACCCTCAGCTAGTCTCTAACCCCTCTTCCTCCCCACTTTTTTTTTTTTTTTAATCTGAAAAAGCACAAAGGGATCTTGTGTTTTTTCCCCCTGTGCAGAACAGGAAACATCTTGAAAGTTTTTGCACAACAAGAAAGCCCAAATATAGTCTCCTTGCTGGGGACCTTGTGGGCCCAGAGGTGATACAACGTATGCTCCTGGGATGCTGTGAAGAAGGTGTTAATGCCGGTGTTACGGAGCAGGGAGAGCACGGACAGCACCATGCCCCTCTCCAAAGAACACCTTTAGAGACCTTGTGGCTTTTCCCTAAGCAAAACAGTTCCCACGAGCTCTTTTGGGGCACACCTTACCTGGGATGTGGGGTAAAATACAGAACAGGAGTTCACAGTTAATAATCCTGCAGCATCTCTGGTGCGTGTCTCTTGCTGGACATTTCTCTACCCTTCTGCTTCTTCCTACTGCCCAGTGGTGTGACGCAGACACCCGATGGCTAGCCAAGTTCTTGGGATATTTGCAGGGAAAAAGGGCTGCAGGGGGAAGTGCAAAGGTGCAGGGTCCTGTTTTACGCATGTGCAGACAATAGCAACCCTCCAAGTCGTTTAACCGAGTTTCCTACTGACTCGAGGCTCTGCTGCAGCAGCTGGGGCTGGGGCTGGCTGGGCAGGGAGAGCAGGACAAGGGATTAGCGGGATTTGGGAGAATAACGTGGACAATGAAGACTCAGTAATTCAAAAATTAATTACTTCATGTCGTTGAGCTGAGAGTTACACCGTAGAAAATCTGGAAGCAGGATTTACTAAAGGAGTCTTAACTGGTGTCCTTTGAAATTCACAGCTTAGCTCTTCAGCTCAGGTGGTGCTTGGATCAAGGTCGCTGGTGTATTATTTTTCTCTTCTCTGTAATGTTGGGAGGAGTGTGTTGTGGGGCTTTGTCCTCACCCAGCCTTCACACTACAAAATCCTTGTGCTGGCGGTAGGTTGAGCTGCAGGGTTCCTCAATTGTGGCCAGACGGTCTGTGGGCTCACACGTGGTCTGCTTTTACTTAGTGCCAGTTGCTAAGTGGTAACAAAAAATGCTGGGTACACATTTAAATACTTGCTAAGGTGACTTTTCCATGGCAGCAGTTGCTGTAATAAATAGCCACGGGATTATTAGCTCACTGTAAATCCAGAGAGGGAAAGCGATCCTGCAGGAGAGTCTCTGCTCAAGCGTTGTCCTCCCAGCGGCACCGGTGGAGAATCCCGCTCAGCGGTCTGGGATTAGGCTCAGCGCCGTGTTCCCCAGATGACGGTAGCTCTGAGGGTTGGCAGGGCTTCCCTCCTGACTTCGCAGTGAGCGGAGCTGCTCGGGTGGGCAGAGCGGTTTCTCCTGCTTCCAAAGTTTTTCTCCCTTTAACACTCACTTCTTGGCCTTTCCAGCCCAGTTGTGCCTGTGGGAGAGGGATGTGAAACGGGATCACGTCCTCAGCCACAGCCCGGGTCGCTCTGGCAGCTCGCCGGGACCTGCAGCTCTCAGGCTCTTTAGTTGCAATAAGACTTTCAATAAATAAAAATAAATTTAAAAAATAAAATACAATGGCTCATTACAAACGTGTCCTGAAGGCTCTCCCCGGGATTTTAGATCCCGAGATGCGGAAAAGCTTCATGCTGTGATCAAAGGGAGCATTGCAGAGCAGGACCTTTGTGTATAAGGATGGAGGATCTGTGGAACCAGGCTTGCCCCGCGGAGTCGTGCGCTGCCTGAACCGGCCACGTTCGCGACCCGGGAGCTGGAGCGCTCCGCACACGCCGCACCGGGGTCCGTGCGGGCTCATGACAACCTTGTAAACCTCTGAGGACGGCTCTCTCCGCCTCAGCGCGGCTTCGAGACTGTAAATCACGGCGCGCTCTGCGCAGCGCGTGTGTTGGGTCAGTCCCGAGGTGGGCACAGAGAGGACCCACGCGCGTCTGACCCATGCAGGCACTTACCAACCCAACCTTTCTCCCTGCAGATTCAGGATCTCCTTTCATCCCAGGAGCAGCAGAAACCTACTGAGACAGAGGCCGGCACAGCAGACACAGGTACCAGGCAGCCGTCTCGGCGCTCAGTGACTCAGTAGCACGAGAATTGAGGCTGTGGCAAAATAATCTCTCCTCCCAAAAAGCGTATTTGGCTGAGAGAGATGAGGCTGTTGAGCAGGGAAAAGAGAAGGCATGGCGGGGGATCTTAGCTGTGTGTACAAATACTGACGGGAGGGAATGAAGCAGAGGGAGCCGAGCTCTCCTCAGCGGTGCCCAGAGACAGGGCAAGAGGCCATGGCACAAATTGAAACACGTGAAATTCCTTCAGAACACAAGAAAGCGCTTTTTTACCGTGAGGGTGGTCAAGCTCTGGCACAGGCTGCCCGGGGAGGCTTGGAGATGTTCAGACACGGTCCTGGGCAGCCTGCTCCAGCTGACCCTGCCCGAGCAGGGGGTCGGACCAAAGTGCGCCAGGTCCCTGCCGGCCCCGGCCCGTGGGATTCCTGTCTGCGCGGGATCGCGTGGGCTGTCACGGTGCTGCTCTTCCTTCATGGCAGCAACCCCAGCACCCAGCTGTGGGCTCTGCATCTCACGGCCTGGTCAGGGTGCTCTCCCTGTGCTGTCAGCGTGTCCGCGGAGGCACAGAAAAGCCCCTGGTCCCTCACTGCGTGTCCCAAAGGGTGGGCTGGAACCTCCTACGCTCAAATCCTTGTTCCTTGCTGATGTGCCAAAAGGCCTTGCCCGAGTCCTGGTGTCTCATCGCTTGAGTGGCGAGGAGCACTTCTTGCAAGTAGCGAGGAAGCAGTCGATGTTGGCGGTTTCAAGAGCGAAACCTTGTCGCTCTTAGAAAGCAGTCGATGTTGGCGGTGTCAAGAGCAAACCCTTGTCGCTCTTGTTCCTCTGCCCGCCGTTCGGTTAGCTGGCCCTGCTGCGCAGCCCGGCTGCCCTCCTCCCGAAAGGTGCTACCCTCGTGCAAACTCTCTCGTTGCAGGGAAGCAGCTGGTGCACTACACAGCCCAGCCCCTCTTCCTGGGCCGCGGGCGCGGCCGCGGGGGGGGGTGGACCCCTGCCGATATTCTTTGAGCTGGGGGAAGGGCCCTATTTCACGGACGGAGACGAGTACTCGGAAGATCCCACCATCTCCCTCTTGTCAGGGACTGAGCAGTCCAAACCCAAGGACCCTGCGATATCCTAAGGCCCAGGGCAGGGTGAAAGAGAGGAAGAGAAAGAATACGCACTAAAGGGAAATCCAGCCGTCAGCCTCCTCGCTTTGCACAGACATTGAAAGCTCTAAACACCCTCTGGTTCATGTTTGCTTCCCCCGGCACTGTGAGGATTTCATGTGTGTGTGTGCTTAATGAGGTGTTTTGAAATCTGCTTTAGATTCTAGCCACCCAGCGCT
>NW_009226861.1:989-1900 GCF_000690835.1 Fulmarus glacialis | reverse complement strand
GGCGCAGCGGCTGCGTGAATCATTCCCGGGATAGACAACCACGATTTCTGGATCTCAGGAGCAAGGCTATGAAGACATCAAGGAAAATATCACATCCTTTTATTTCACGCCTTTATACCGAGGGGGTTGGTGTTTTCTTTGCAAGCTCAGGCAAGTGTCTACTCGACATCCCAGGGGATTACTCATCCCCCTCTACTCTTGGCTTCTAATTAGCAACTAAAGGGGAATAAAATAATTAAATATGCCCAAGGTAACGATACTTGGAAACTTCAGGTCACGTTTCAGCCGGGGGAGGTGGCGGGTAGTTGGAGCAGGTGAGTTTGAAGTCTGTGGGAACCTGAAAGGCACAAAAGGGAAGGGAAGATGTAAGGGGGGGGAACGAAAAAAAAAAAACCAACCAAAGAAAAAGAAGAAAATCCAAATTGTACACTGGGAAAGCGTTAGATTTGTGAGTTAAAACGATGCCTAGAGTTAAGGTGACGTAGCGTCCTTGTGTGACAAAGCGTGCCAGCATGTGGGGGGACACCTGGGGACCCCCCTGTCCCGGGGGGACACCTGGGGACCCACCGGTACTCCGCTCTTGCAGGTGGGGGACAAGGTAAATTCAAACCCTCTTATTTCCCAGCCAAAGCTTGGTCGGTCGTCACCCCCTTCCTCCCCTTGGGGGCTGCAATTCTGCCCTCGTTAGACCTCGAAGTAATTCCCATTAACATTTATGAGAATTTCATGATCAAAAGACGAATCAGCCCTTTCATCTTCCAGACGTGCCCGAACACACATCGCCCGGCCTCAAAACCCCGTACCGCCGGCCGGGAGCTCCCGCCTTGTGCCGGGGTCCCTCGGGATGCACACCCCAAAACCGGCGGGGGGTTCGCGGGGTCGGGCTCACCCTCCTGGACCCAATTGCACGG
>NW_009226861.1:488-977 GCF_000690835.1 Fulmarus glacialis | reverse complement strand
TTTCCCTTCCGCCTAAGAATAAATAATTAGCAAATCACCACCCTCGCCACAGTGTTTTTTTCAAGGGGAAGGTAATATTGATAGCTCATTTCCAGATAAGAAATAGGGAATAAATGTCAAGCCCTTGCCTGGAGCCATAGGACGAGCCGGCGGCTGAGCCAGGCTCAGAAACCCGGACTTGGGAGCCCCAGCCCCAGCACAGCCGGCTGGGTTGCAAGGCGGCTCCTAAACAGCCCACATCAAAGCGTGCTGCAGGGTTGTGAAAGCGTTGCACTATTGCAGGCGGTGCAATTCCTGCTTAATGAAAATCTGCTCATCCCCTTCCCGCTGCGAGCGGGCCCTCGCCAAAGGTGTGTTTCTATTGCTACAGAGGTGAGCGAAGCCCACCAAGGAGGGCGTTTACCCAGGTCAACGGAGACACGCCGTGTCTTTGCCGATAGCTGAGCATCTGGAGAACCACCAGCTGGGATCTATTTTCCCAAAGCTGCA
>NW_009226861.1:0-221 GCF_000690835.1 Fulmarus glacialis | reverse complement strand
GATTCATCCTCTTCCTCCTCTGCCAAAGGGCTGGCAAGCGCTGGCAAAACAAAACGACGTCAGCACCTATTTCCCCTGTTTTAAACACTTGTTTATCATCAGCAAATAATAACCTGAGCTACTTGTCAAATAAAAGCCAACCCTGCTTTCTAAGCAACGACCGCTCCCATGGCTTCCTACGGGATTTCAGCGTTTCGAGTGCACTGTGGGTTTGCTGGGTG
>NW_009226860.1:0-27073 GCF_000690835.1 Fulmarus glacialis | reverse complement strand
TCCCCACAGCGCCCCCCGTCTCTTTGTGCATTCGCACCGCAAGGAGGAAAGAAGCGCAAGATTGTGGGGTTCCCTTTTTTTTTTTTAAGCCTCCTTCCCTCTTCCCCTCCACCCCCCCTCCAACGCCCCTTTTTTGTGTGTTAATGCTCGTGTTTTGCCGTGCTCGGTGCTCGCCCCGCCATCCTCCCCGCCGGGCAGACCAAGCGCACGCAACTGCAGTGCGTGAAACCAAAATGAGTCGTTTCAGGTGCAGGGAAATGCTAACGATACCTTGCGTGGCTTTTTTCTTTTTTTATTTTTTTTCCCTTCTTTTCTTCTTTCCTCTTTCTCAGGCTCTGCTGGGGGCTGACGTGTCTGTGGAGAAGAAAAAGGGAGAGAAAGGGAGGAGACAAAAATTATAAAGGCACTTTCAATAACCTTGAAAATTCAAATGAAACCCAGATTTCTGTTGTGTGGCAGCTAGGCAAGGAATTATTGTACTTAACTGGATGCAGCAGAAGACGACTAAAGACATGTCCTTTTGTTGCCAGGAAAAAGGAACTTCTTGCAAGCAGCGCTGATACAACATACGTGCATGGCCCCTGGCTAGCAGGGCGCTTCAGATTAGGGTCTCCTTAACCAAGGGGGCAGTGCCCAGACTGGCACCCAAACACTAATGGGAGAAGAGTGGGCAATCCTTCTGACTAGCAGTGTGGCAGCAGGGATGGGCTCCAGCGCCTCTTCATCTCGCTGGCCTCGGGCACGGCTGAAACCCCTTCTGTGGGCTGCAGCAAAGAAATAAAAATGTATAAACAATTACTTTCTCTTCCCTTTTCACAGCAACCCCAGAGAGAGACTAACAGCACATTCCCTCGTCATTGAAAAGGAAAAACATGATGCTTTGTCTTTTCCCGCCTCAAGACACAAAGACAGTCCCACCAAAGCACATGGGCCAGGCTACCCACGTAGGAAAAACAAGGCAAGAAGTGGCCTGGCTGAGCCGAGGCCCTTCCTCAAATCACACCAACCACATTGAACCGCTTCTTCGCTCCCTCTGGGTGGATAACAAGTCATTTCAAACAAATGAGGAATATATCTCCACCTTGACTGTATCACTTTTGATTTAACCCCATTTTTGTTAGAAAACTCCTCAGAAGATTAGAAAAAAGAAAATTAAAACAAAAGTTTAGATGTGGTGAAGAAGCTTCCTTTGTGAGACTGAAGATGAAAAAAATCTCAATAAAGCACAAGAAGATAAAAATTCATGTTCCTAAGGTAAAAAAGGAGGCAAAAGAAAAGCAATCAAGCTCTTCCAAACACTGTAAAGCAACCGAAAAAAAAAAAAAGATGGGAGGAAGAGGAGAGTGGCACAAACATTTGAAAATAGTATAAACATACAAAGTGACACCAACAAACTAAAATAATGAAGGAACAGAGGAGGTGTTGCAAAAGCGCAGATGGGTTGTTTGCAACATCTTCATTTCTCACAGCAGAAGAAGTCATGTAAAGGAAAAAAAAAAAAAAGCCCAAATCAGCCAAAGCCAAGTGTTTTACTCTTACTGCTGTCCATTAAGGGAATTCGATGTGTACACACAGCCAGAAAATCCCGGGGCCCTGGCGCCTCTCATCGCCGGTGTGCTGTGGCTCCTGCCAAGACCGTGGTGGTCAAAAGTCCAAAGTTCTCATCATCCTAATAGAGCACAGAAAACACAAAGCAGCATATGGAACAGTTAATGCTGGCAATCCTGCTGTTATCGCTTATATTTCTAGAAAACAAGGCTACGTAAAACAGCTACTACAGCTATGCCATGTTTCCCCAAAACCTATGCAGTCTGACCCACGGCAATGTCACGCAAAGCACTGCCCGCTGCTTGGGGTACAGAAATGCTCCTGCGCAGACATGCTCTCCCCAAGGGATTTGTAATGTTTGTGCGAGGACCCTGTTCTTCCATTGCCACCACGACAGTCCCCCTGATTGTCACAGCTCAAAAAACCTCCAGCCAAATTCATCAATCTGCTACCATCAAGGCAGAGCAAGCTGTTTTCTTTCCTCAGTCGTACAGTGGAATTAGCATGTTGGGAGAGCTGCCTGCAGAGCTTAGCGCTGTGCAAGAGACAGTATTGATACAGAGGCCCCTTTCCCCACAGCTCTGAAATCTCACACAGAACCCCAAGGCCATTGAGATAATTTTATATCAAGCCAATACATCGGAAGGATTTATATATAAAAAAATTGCTGAAGAATGCATACGTCTGTCATCACTGCAGACACCACTAAGGCATAAAGAGAAAAGTGGCCTTAAGGGAAAGATTTGACGGAAAAGGCAAAGGGAGACTATTCAGTACACATGAAGATCAATAAAAGGCTCAAGAATATTATTTGCATTCTCAGTTTTTTCTCTTCCCCATGAAATGTTTTGGCTTTGGCTGAAACCGCTGTCACACGCAAAGGGCAACAGAGCCCCGGGAGTATCTGAGGAACAATCCTGCACAGTACGTAGGCAGGCTTCATGCTCTGCTTAAGTCAATACGGTGTCAGAAGTCAACGGCGGACAATGGCATTTGGGTATTACTTTTGCCAAGTCATGAGTGATCTCATCCCAGCAAATCTCTCCTACGTGATCTGTTAAAAGCCAGACACCTCCCCAACCCCACCCCAATCCCAGAAAGCCAGTCACACTGACCTTTTTGCTTCCCCCACAGGTCCCACATGCGCCAAGGCGGCTGAGTAAAGCCTGCACGAGGCCGAGACAGTCTGTGCTTTCTCCTGTATCAATATTTCAAAACCCTGGTCCCAAGCATTCAATATTTGAACACAGCACTGTGAAGTTAAGGCAGGAAGAAACAGCTTGCTCTTTCACTAATGGGATTCCAGAGCGGCCACAGCAGAGAATTAGCCCAGACCCGCTGGGCCGGGCTGCAGCTTGACATAGGCTATGCTGGAGATGGTACAACTCACCTAAAAAGCACAAGGAGATGTAATGGTGCTGGAAGAGCCACGGTCCGAGTTACTTCAACAACTGATTTAATTGCACCAGGCAACACTTCTGTGTTGCGACATGACAGCAGGCATTTGGGGTACAAGCCTTATCATTAACACCAGATCCTGGAGCACGGAAACTCCTGGAGAAGGATGATGCTCTGGCCAAGGGCACTGCTACAGTCTTACTTTTGGGGGAAGTTGCTAGATAACCTCATTATGTGGTCCCACGGAAATCCTCAGTGTACAGGCAGCATTTGGCAGGGGAAAGAGATAAACGTCTGTAGTTTCAGGGAGGAGTACAGAGAGGAATTCTCTCACTCGTTCCGGAGGATGGTTTGTAGATTAGGTATTACATCTCTGAACAGGCATTGCGGAACTAGAAGTTGCATTTTAAATAAAATCAGCTGGGAAGAAGTATGCATCAGTGAAGAACCACTTGCGGAAACATACTAATGACTGTAGTTAATTTAGGGGGGAAAAATCAAAGTGAATGGATAGTGTAATTTTACATGGTAGATTCTGAATGGATTTTAAGGAAGGGTTGTTTTTTTTTCCAAATCTCATCTTACATTCAAATTGCTGCTCATGCTTGCCCTCAAAGCTTGCTTCTGCCCAAGCAGCAGAGATAAGGGTCTAAAATACAAATCAAAGTTGCATTTCCTTCCTCAGAAACAAGTATCTCCTTTTTTTGAACACTGATAGCGTACTGAGCAGAGTTCAGGACTAATTAATGCACATTTGATTACTGAAGACACATTTGCAGTTCATGGAAACCTTTCTGGAGGAAACAGCCTGAGAGACAGAGCCTTGCTTACAGAATACTGCCTTTTTCCTCAGGGGACTGGAGAAATAGTTCTGCTCTGAAAAATTATTCTGCTTTCATTGATTATGATGCTAGAGGCTAACTTCCCATTGGCCTCAAATACTGAAGCACTGTTACAATTTGGTTTTAAGTAACTTACCATCAAACAAACACAGAAGAAGTATAAACAGTCCAATTCTAAGGAGAAAAAAGAAGTGTATAAAACATGGCCCCCAAAAGACATTAATGGGCATAAAATCCTCCATGTAATTTCTTAACTGAATTAACCCTGAAGACCAGTTTACCGCACTGACTTTGGCACAAAGAAATTAGTTACACCAGAAATTAGTTTAGCTCAGGGAATGTCTCACTGAAAAACAAAGCCACCATCTCCCTCTTCCAAACTGCAGCAAAGACATTGCTCTATCAACATTCAAACCCCATAAGCTTTCCTGGTTTTCAGAAGTATATCGCACATGTTCGAAACATTTTTAAACATTAAGTAGGATCTCGCCCACAGTCACAGTACATTTGAAGATCTGGTCCTCCATATCTTAATCTTTGATAAGAGGCTAAGCACATACCTTTTTTGAAGATATGCGCTGCATTTATGGAAGATTTTAAACTACCTGGATGCACATGCAGGGTATTAAACACTTAAGAAGTGGTCAGAATCAAAACTTCCTCTGGCTTATTTCTCAAGGAAATTTTCACGCTTCCATACTCACAATGGTTGCGGCATGCTTGTGCTCTGCATTTTAGGAAGCGCTAAAAATCAATTATCTTTCTTACACCGGTTTGTAAGATGCTATCACCTTATGAACTTGCGCACAAAAGATGCACATAAAGACACATTAATGGAGCTTGAGCATCTATGGTACAAACAATTGTAGATTTCCCCACCTACAAGGAATGTATTTAAAGAAACAGCTACATACCCAAATACCCTTTAATTTCACTTCTTTTTAACAAGCACCATTTAAGGATGATTACCCTCTAGACTTCACAGGGCTACAAAGAAAGGAGGCTCATTTAAAGAGGTACAATCTATTTTCTAGCCACACTAATCTTGGTATCTTTCATAAAAACAAAATACAAGGATTACTAGCAGAATTACCTGCTGGGCCAATTTCTACTGGATATACATTTATATCCCATGAGCTACTTTTATTATTCTGAAGCCTGATATTGATGATGCCTAATACAGGTAGTGTGAATGCTACATAGTTTTTGTATATGTATACACACTCACATATACTATGCTATATATATACACATATAAAATACATGACTAAGCTTGATTGATTTCCCTGCTTCTTGTTGTTTCATTGGGAAAGAACCACCATCATAACAGGACTTATTTTCTCCTCCTCCAAGCTGTCTTTTGGCAAGGTGGGTGGCAGATGGAATTTCCCACTGGAAATCATCAGTACAACGACACTACATCTGCAGAGGAGCAGAGCAGTCCCGCTACTCACCTGGCCAAAATACAGCGTGTGCTGCTTTTGCAGATTTTGAAAATAACAGAGTAACATGAGACTCTTCCTCAGGTCTGCTGCTGAATGATAAGGAAGATCCCTTTTACAGCGCTTGATACTTGAACAGGAAAAAACCCTATGCTGCACCTTTTTAAGTTGAATATATCCACCAGGTTTCCAGTCCTGCTGTCTGCTTTCCTTGGTAAGTAGTCTCCCATCAGTTTCAACGGGAATAGGATCAAATGCAAAGGTGTCAGTCTGTACTCAAAATAAGGCCTTAGACAAGAAGCGTTGCCTTGTGAGAGCCAAAATGAGATGCAAGTGCCATTCTCTTCTACCCAGCCTGACAATTCAGTAATGCTTCTGCAGTAGTGCGGGTACATTATTGCTATTCAGTACGAACACACCCACCCTCATCTTTTATTCTTTATACTTGGACAACTATGCAAACCACATTTAAAACATTTATTTAAAGAATCACCTCTAATTCCCAAATAACATTAGCCATGTGCAAGAATACATCTCATTTTTCCAGTCCTTTCTTTGCTTAATGTTCAGATTAATTCCCTATTTGTGGCTATTTAACTATATTAGTAGGTTTCTCACTGATAGATTTAAAGGATAAAATCCCCTCACTGGTCTCTTGCCACCAGCCCACACTGCTCATGATACCAAACGCAACACTGACAGATGAAGGCAGGAGTCCCTGCAACACAGCGCTATGAAAATGTAATGACAAACAAGAAAACTCCAGGTAGTGAAGCTCTCATGGCTCTCGTTCAGGGTATTCATGTGTCAGGTGTATTTCAGTGAGAGCCATGAACAGTTGCTCAAAGGTGGCAGTTTCCACAACCCTTCCCTCACACAGCATGGCTAATCTATGCACTCAGCACAGAGTAATTTTCCAGCTCACCAGGAAAGGGGCTCCTTACGCCCCCCGGTCACGGGCAACGCTCCTGAGAGGTGCTTTGTAATACTGCCCATGGGCACCTTCCTGCCACCAGTGAGGCATCTCCTACGGAGCAAAACTACCCCGTGCGTGCAGGCTGAAGCACAGCTCTGCAAACGCAACCTGGTGACCGCTGAAAGCTCTCTGACCTCAGACTTTGCTTCTTACTAATCTTGCTGTCAGACAGGAAATTCACCCATATCCTATTTTAAGCTGCTGAGCGAACAAAATTAACACCTTGAGCCTCCAGAACACCTTTCATCAGAGGATCTCGGAGCATTCCTTCAAGCATCAGCTATCCAGAGAATCTTTCCCTTTGGTTTCCTGCACAAACCCCATTTCTTACAGGTGTTAATTGATTAAATAGAGGGAAACAGCACAGACATTTCGAGTACAAGGATGGTCCAGAGGATCAGGGAAACAAACACCTATTCAAAATGAGCTTTCAAGCAGGGGGCTGAGTAGACCAGGTAGCTACAGAAAGATTTGGGACCTCATTATCATCATGACCAGCTCAAGTGCAAAGAGAAAAGGCAGAACCCTGCTCTACATCTAGAGAAATAAAAGATGGGGGCTGGCAACCAAAGGGGAACTCCTGCCTCTGAGTTGTGAAGGCAGACTGGCAGGCAAGAGGGAAACAGCTGGGAAGCCCAGAGATGGGGACAGGCCCTTCCCCAGCCAAGCCTCATTAGCAAGGTATTAAGAAAGGTCTTTGAACGGTCTCTTTGCTTCCAAACCACATTTGGCTGACCCATAAGCAGGGAGAAATAGGAAATGTCTTTTCTACCCTCCGCTTTAGTTTCCTTTCCAGGCCTGTTATAATTTACCGTGTGCCAGAAAATATGAGCTTATCAAGTACCTAGATACAGAAAAAATTGTCAGTTTAACAAATTTGAGTTTGATGCCTGCAAGATCCTAAGTGTCCACACTTCAAGTGTCTCCTTCCAGATAGGTATGGAAATCCACAAGCCTTTAAAATATTCAAATAATAAAAATCTGTCTCAGCTTTGTAAAAGTGAAATGCTTCCTGTGTACAAAGCCTCTTTCCCCCCTCTCCTACCTTTAATAGCAAGATTTTGTGCCCTCCACCCACTGCCTGGCAGAATCATACTCTTCAGTGCTTCCCGTTACATAAAAATCGAGCGATTGAGCACATTGTGTGGAGGAGTGAAGTAGAGTCTGTTTTAGCACCCAACTTTATATATCAGGATAAGAAGTAGTGATTATCTGCCTTCCTGCCTTCCCCCATCCCACAACCCGCAGGGGCATGCTGCTGCAGAGCCACATCCCTGCATTTCCACCCGGGTGCCCAACAGCAGCCCAGAGCCGCACCAAGGCTGTGAAACCTGCCCTGATCACACAGGGGCAGGTTTTGAAGCCTCACTGCCACAACCGTGCCACCAGCAGTATCTGACCAAGTGCCTCACATCTCCAAGAGCTGAATAAACACTTTCGGATTGCAATGCAGATAACAGGCTCTCCCTCCCACCTCTGCTCCCCACTCCTCAACTCTGTCATCTCTACTTCTCCCTCACTATGCAAGCTCAGCCTCTTTTTTTCCACAGTCTTAATACCTTCCCCTTCTTTCTATCATCTCAAGTATCATTTAACGCATTGCTTCCCTCCTTCCTTACTTTGTCCTTCATTTCTCTTTTTCCCTTCTTCCGCTCTCCCCAACTTTACAACCTGGAAATCCCTCTCGTAGAAGTGGAATTTGCTGTTCGCTCTCTCCAGGTGAAAATTTTCCTCTCATTTCTCTGTTTCACCCCATCTCTCATTCACTTCCCCACACCCCAACTTTCCACCACCAAAACACAGTCTCAGTAGCGCGCTCTCAGCATTGCAGCCCAGACTAGACACCAATCCTCAGGCTGACCTTCACCCATCCCACCCTTCATCAGCTCTTCCCCACAGGTCCCTCAGCCACGCAGACAAGGCAGGCATAAAGCAGAGGCTGTTGGGGCTGCCTGAAGGACCTAGGGAGGAACAGAGGCAGCAGCAGGAAGACACCGTGTAGGTTCTGCAAAAAAAATGAAAGCAAAACTGCCCACTGCTTTGGGGACTTCTGAGGATTAGGGAATATCCTTACAGCTTCTACAAATTGACATTATACCTGGAAAGCACAGCATAGATATGCAGGAGCGAGGGGAGAAAGGGTCTTCAGAGTTTCATGTCACTGAGTGGTTCAGATCTCCATCAACTGAAGAGCTCTGAAGGCACACGACCAAATCTTTAAAGCTACCAGATTACAGAAATCTGCACCACATGCTTCTGGTCTCACTATCAGCTGAACTGCTTCAGATTTTTCTCTTTCACCAGCAGGTGCAGACAAGTTCCAGACCTAGGCTTAAAAATATTAATTCAAAATTAATATCAGCAAAAATCTGTTCCCAAGACCAGGCCAGGTATGGTCTCTCCTGGATGGTAAAAGCAAGCACTGTACCAGAGAATGCCAACAGAAGTAGCTTTAGGTAAGAGACTGAGAGAAGACTTGCACTAGTATTATTGTTATATCTACTTTTCAGGCAAAGCCATGAAGATATAAAGAGGCCAACTGACTGCAAAAAGGCACATAAGAATCTTATGGCAAAATTCAAAAGTAGACCCCAAAAGTGATTTTTTTAATTTTAGTTTAACCTCTCTTCTGGACTCTCCTTTTTGGCACGCTTCATCCTTGCTCTATTCCTCTAGTTCTGCAAAAAGCCTTTTCTCATTTTGAACTAGAATTACCTATTTAGGAGCCACGTCCTTCTGCATAGTCCCTAAAAAAACCTCACTAAGATTTCCATAGCATGAGTTATGTAATTAAAAAAAAGTAATTCTTGCTATGGTAATAAATTCTTTCAAAAACAGATTTCTTTTGTTCATATATGAACTGTTCCATAGCACTTGCCATTAGCTATGGTTCAACACCAGTGTTTGTCCAAATTATGCAGCTGCATCATTTCCCCTTCCACTTTGGGGTCATGTTTGCTTGCCTGTTGCAGAGACTGGAGAATTTTTGCAGCACTGTCTGGAGTATGTTGATCCTCCCTGGACTAGATGAGTCTCTTTTGCCACAAAAAACACGCTTAACCCTAGGAAAGACTAACATATGGTGCTGCAAATTCTTCTCCACTGAAATCTCTCCAATATGAGGGCAGTTTTACAATCCCACTGAATAAGAGTTCATAGGGGCAGAAGTGAAGCATTTCACCTCGGGAGCTCCTGCAACCCCCCCCTAACAGTCAGGAAACTCACTTTTTTCCTTTTTTTTTTTTTTTTTTTTTTTGAGATGCACCCTCCAGAGTGGGGGGTACATAGGATTGCTATGTGTCAGGTAACTGGATTAAAAAACTGTTCCCTTTCATCCCAAAAGGCCATTCATTGTTTTGTTTTTCTTGTTCTGTTGACACAAGGAGGTAAGGTGACAATTCCGTTATTCTCAGCCAGTAACTATATCAAAACAGCACTTTTCCATCTCAAATGTGCAGGCAGGCCATTTCCCAACTATAACAGGCAGTGCCTATCCCAGGAGCAAACTCCACAGCAGCAGGAAGAGATAAGGGAGCACGCTTCAGCCCTTCAGAAAATCCTGCCCAACAGGACCACGGGGAGCCTGACAGATTGTCCTTCATTAACATGCAGATGAACACAAATCGCTCCACGCTGGGGACCACGTTCCTCTGATCTAAAATGTGACCCCTGAGCTCCTTTGGCCTTTCCTCCAATTTCCTCCCATCTTTTCATTTCCTACCTCCCCACAGGGTAACTCCTTGCAAGTCAGCTGTTAGCACCAGAAGCCATACATACACCCCTGCACCCACACTTCTGATGAGCTGCCAAGGCACAAGCAACTCTCCCGTGATGCAAAGTATCTGAATTCCCTAGAAATGGTAGGCATGATGAATACCTGGGGCAGGTTCTGGATAGGACAGCAGGATTTTACATGTCCGAAATTTGATCTGAAAGGGTACCTTCATTTCTCTAAACTTTTCACATTGCTTTTTGTAAAAAAGAGGTGTTCAGGTGCTGTGTCTAGGAAAGGAAAGGATGCCTAGGCAATTAGTTGCCAGAACCATTTCAGAGAATGGACTCAGGAAATCAGCGTGGTCACCAGCCAAAACGCAGATAAGGAGGAAGGTGGTTGAAGGGGTTTGTGTTTGACAGATGTGTGAGGATCATCCAGCTCTTGTTTGGAGAAGGATCCACATATTGCAAAATATTCTGAGAATATGTTTGATGAGCAGATCTCTCAAGACCAAGCCTACCAGAAAGGAGACGGATCTGCCTCCTTGGTCACCATCACAAGAAAGGGTTCAGTGTGCTCAACACCCTGGGGACCCAGAAGGCTTGTCTCTGAGATTTCCCAAGCAAATTGGGAAAACTGTCAACAGTGCAAATGCAGTCCTGACACACAGGGACAAAAGTTGCTGTAACTCAGTGTGGCATCCACACTGCTTCCCAGTTCCAGCAAGCAGGACTGGGAGGGAGTCCCAATATAACAATAGCTGCAGTGGCGCAATCGGTCCTCCCACTGCTGTTGCACAGTGCCGGGGATGCGTGGTGGGATGCAAGCACAGCAACACCCTCTCCAAACAGCAGGAGATTAAACTCATTTTCAGATGCAGGCATTTTGCACAGAAAGCGAAAGGAACAAAGCAGATGTCAGGCGGTCTGCAGTACAGCTCTCCCCTCGCGGGCACCCCTTTGGAGCAATAATTCCTTCAAGGGTGGGAAGGGGAGAAAAAACAACCACCCAGCAGTGTGCTAATCTTCACAGACAGAGCAGCTTTAATGCTGTCTAATCCTCCAGAGGGAGGAAACAGCATTTCCTTTGTGCCAAGGATATCAAAATGGTTGAAGGTGGCAAGCTCCACTGACATTAACTTTATTAAAGGAGGGGTATTTCCACAAGCCCTGAGAAGGCTTGGTCAAGAGCCAGCTGGAAACGCACTGCTATGTAAGCATCTACTCGTAACAACAGAAAATAGCAGGCAGATGGGAACTCCTGAAAGAATATATATCAAAATATATATCAAAAGTGCACACAAACCAGAGATTGCATATCACAGCCACACACATCAATTATACAGCTATCAAACAATAGCATAGCAGCAGTAATGTGAGCAATGTGAGCAGCTAATAATTGCCTTTTATTCTTTTTAAATTAGGCTCCTGTATTATTTTGCTGCAGCTATAAAATTAACTTGTATTCTGAAGGGGGAAGCGGTGCCCCTCGATTGTCGTTACAAGAATGCCAAACCTTCTTGAGCCACTTCCTCAGCAGAGAATGATTTTTCCATGTAAATTGGATGCAGAAGTGAAAGTAAAATTCTCAGTAAAATTCTGAGTAGTAAGAGCCTGCATTTAATTAAACCTTACTTTAAATAACAGTAGTATTCACGTTCTACTCATAGACACTTTCCTGCATCTAAATATCAAATAACTGTCACTTCACAATGGCACTGAATATAAAGTCAGTTCCTAAACACCTTTAGGTAATGCACAGGAAACATCATCTTGAATTCACATTGGTATGTCAGTACATCTCAGCCAGCCTTGCCTAAAACACCTCAGAAATAGCAGCTTGCACTATATGTCACTGCCTAGAGTCTCGTCGTAGAAATTGGCATAGATCTAAGTTATTTTTTAGGGTCAGATACTTTTGTTATTTGTATTTGGTCCTACAGAATTTCTGAAGTGTTTAAAACAGTTGCACACATTGCCGCCTTCTTGTGCAAAATGGAAAGTTATAACTCTGAATCAAGGATCTGAAATACAAAGCTCTAGTATTGTAACAGAAGCAGAAAATACCAATGCATTCATCTCCCCTTCCTGGAGAACAGTTCAATTATAATCATGTCCCCAAGCAGATTTTGCACTGAATCACTGAGACATCTGCTAGGGAAATGAACACAAATCTGTATCTGCATGAAGCAAATACATTGGCAAGGTTGCAATGGGGGGAAGGGAAATTAAGCGTCACTTTTCACACAAACTAGAAAATGACAGCTTGTCACATCCATGAGTAAATACTAGCAGAAGTGAGAGGAGGCAAGATGCTTCTTCACCTTTTCACCCCACCATAGTGTTACAAAGATACAGATTAAGGGCAAAACTGTGGCTTCTTATCCCCTACCTACAATAACAGCATCTGGACGCGTATCACCGCCCGGAACACTAACAATAATGGATCATATCCGCCACTCACACAGGTTAGCAGAGCTCCACTGAGTTCAAGGGAGCTAAAGAGCCAGTCCAACATGCCAGAGCTGCTGGGGGACAGAGGCCAGAAGAGCCCCAAAGGGTGAGAGTACAGAGTAACCTCCTTCGGGTCACTTATGGAGAGGGAGGATTGCCCATAGCCTTGTCTGAAGTGGGGACAATGTTATGATACAGAAGCAAGGGGTTTAGTCATGACTTGCCTACATGCAAAAATCATGATATAATGTAGTACAACCCTCTTTGTACAGACAAAGACACCCAGAAGACAGGCAAAGTTAGCTCAAATTCCCCCGTGTTTCCTCAAGGACAGGAGTATGCCCACGGACAATTGCTGTAGAGCCACCCACACGCTATAGCTTGCTTGGCTATCTGAGCCCATGAGCACAAAGGTGAGGACCTTTCTCACCTTCTTTCAGTCCAACATGCAAGCCTTCACCGGTTGCATCACATGGCAGGGCACAAGGTTGGCTCCCAACTGCAGGATGGAGGAAGGGCCACGGTATGAAGCTACTGATAGAAAATCACCTTCTAGCAAGAGGTCCCTTGGCTCCAAAACCTACCCCAGCTGCACCATAACACTGCGGCCTCTCCTCCATCCCAGTCACACACAAGGCTGGAGATGAAGGCAATGCAGCAGAGCATGCCTAAGACTTAAATACCTAAGTCTCATGCAGGATGTACAAGATGGATCTGACCTTACACCCATATGGGAAACAGCAACATCATTCTAAGCTCCTTTTAAGCTAATGGTACCATTTACACAGAGTTACAGCTGTTTTGGAAGGAAACAGGCTCTCTACCAAAAATATATAAATGGGTACAAAAATTCTGCATATCACACCTTCACCTATAAGAAATGGATTACATTAATACTTAACAGTATCTCATTCCTGGAGCAGAGCAGCAGCACTGCACTTTCATCGATTATGTCTCGTTTTTAGGTGCACCTTCCTCACACCCAAAAGCCTGTGTTCAAGAGATTAACATGACTATAAAAAGGGTATTATTTCAGTTCCTTTTTAAAGAAATGTACAACCTTCCACCTACTCTTCCTTGTGCTTTTACAGTGAGAATTTGTTCCTAATTGGTATTCAAGTGTGCAGAGTCAGATCAATTCCTCTTCAAAAAAGAGTGCTGCTTTTTATCCTTATGAAAACAGATACTACAGACTTCCCTTACAGGATCTGATTTTTAAAATTACTGTAATCAGGCTTTGATGCAACCACTCTGATATGAGATGTATGGCTAATGTGTTTCCTAATTTTATGATAATTCAACTACAGACAAAGTAAATAAATGGTTTAAAAATAAGCAAAACTTTAGGAACTTGGACATTGATGATGAGCGCTAAATTCAGAGCTCAGAAGTCTCCTCTGGAATGGCATTAGTCCATATCCTCCTACTGCTCCACAATCCTAATCTTTAAAACTTAAGATAAATGTACATAAAGAAAACTTTGAAATTTGGACTCCTGACCTGAATTTGCTTTCTCATGTGAGAGATAAACTTTAAACTTTCAGGAGTGACATATTTACAGTCTGATCTCACAACAAAGAACATCGATTCTTCTATTCAGTAGAAAAATAGAAACACTTTCTCTAAGAAAGCTGTATTCTATAGTTTACAATGAGAAACTGCTTGAAAAAAGTAGAAAAGAAACAGTAGGTATTTTTTTAAACTATGTAAAGAAAGGTTGTTCTTAGAACTGTAAGAATTCTTTACATTGGATTAATTTAGTAAGCACACTGAAATACTTTTCTACTAAATCACGGTTTTCAGCCAGGCACTTTAAATTGGTATTTTCGCAAATCCACACGGTCTAACTGGAGGGCTGTTGGCTAAAGCCATCCCACTGCCTGTTTCAAAACAGAGGTGGAGAACAAGTGTATGATCTGCCAGATACCTCCTCCTGTGCTTGCCACAGCCTGACTGAGAGCCAGGCTGCTGCTGCCACCCCTGCCTCAAGCACCGAAATGGAAGATTGCTATATGAGGATGCACAGAGACAGCAAAGAAACACCTGTATGCCCTGAAGGGGAAAAATAAGTGCAGAGAAAGAAATAAAATTTGAGTTTTAAAACTACTCTTCCTTCCAAAAAATGTATTAAAAGGGTCTCATAGCTGTTTTACACACAGACTGACAGGCAGCAAGAAGTTCAAAAGACACTGACTGCTTTTATCTGCCACATAGTTTGCTTTCGAGTCTGCAGTTCTGTGTGGTTTCCCAGATGAGCAGATCTCTCTTCTAGGTGTCTCTAACACGCCTACTGACTTAGATTCCTATCCTGCAAATACTAACAGTCATTACATGCATGCATTCTTGTCTGCAGTATCCAGAATATATTTTATGTGCATTATACCTAGGACATCTTTAAAAACTACAGGCACTGAAGAGGGACACACATGAAACACAGCAGAGTTTTGTGAAATATTTCTGTTAAAATACAAAAAGTCCAGCAGTTTTTAAATCAAGAAATCCTAAAAAGGTTTCCCCCATCAACTCCAGGTACCATGGTACATTTCCCACCTCTTCATCTACAAGAACTGCGGGGGAGGGGAGAAGGGAATTCTGCAGCTTCTGCATAGTATAGCCAAATATCCTACTCCTCCCCACAAAATGGCTTAAAATAGATTTACAGTACAGCCTCATTTTGGGGGTCTTACTATCTTATTTATGCCATTGTTTCAAGCTCTGTAACTCAGAGAACTGGGAACTGAGACTACACTTCTGGTAACGAGAACCCAGTTTGTCATACAACAGCCTGAACCAGGACTCCAAGAAAAGAGAAAGGAAAATGAAGACAGCATAGAGCAGAGAGCTGAGGTTGCACATGAAACCTTATTTCCACACTCCTTGCTTATTTTCTCTTCTAATGGTGTCCGAAGTGGGTTTTTGTTCTTTCTTGTACTGCGTTTGTTCTCTACTTTAAGGCCAGCTGAACAACATTTTTTTTTTGTAGGGACCTGAGGAACTCAGGGCAAGACAATGAAAGCCTTCTTGAGAGCTAAAGCCAAGTCTTGCCAAGTGAACAATTCTCACTATTTATACTGACTAAGAGTTTGAGCCTCACGCTGCTGTATGGTATGTTATACCAAGGGCCTTGAGCCAGCTAGAGATGCTTGGGAAAACAAGAAGAGGGGAGTCACCTCTGACTGCCTGCAGATCTCAGCCTTGTCTAACACCCAGGCTACGCTCCTGCCTGAGAGCACAGAGAATCAGAGCTGAAAACAAGCAAACACAGCCAAGAAACTCCAGCCTCAAGAAAAACCAGAGCCTACCTCCCTCTGGTCCTTTTCTCATGTCCTTAACAGACTGTGAGAGTGGCCAAAATACCTTCAGAGCTGCTTAACCTAGCATTTTCTCCCTTGTCCACACCCTTGCAGGGCAGCACAGCTGGCAGCCATTTAGCCCTAGCTAGTCTCAGTATACAAGTTCAGTGATACACATCTGCTAGTGAGCCTGGCCCATCACTCTCTACTGCTTAATCCTCCCCTGCCTCAAGAAACAGGAGCTGCTATCTAAGTTTCTCCAAACAGATTTTGTGTGTGTGTAAGGCATTACCATCCATTTGCTAGCCAGCTTTAAGTTAATTAGGCAGGCGTTACCTGGCCAGTGTAAATCCCACTGGCCAGGTAACTCTTAAGAGCAAAGCAAACTGCTTAGAGCACCGCTAGCAGTAGCACTTACGTTGTCTTGTACTGCTGTTGACTTTTGTCTGTGTTCATGTTATAGTAAGGATCCTCACCTGAAGAAACTCTCTAGGTAGTAATTAGCTCTACCCATGCTTCTCTGGCAGTTACAAGATCCCACAACTTTTGTTTTCTGGAACCAAAGCAGAGACCCACCAGCTTGTGTGCTTTTTCTCATACATGCCGGAGCCAATAATTCAAACAGGCTTCTCCTCTGTTTTGCCAAACAGCTGAAGCTCATCCTCAAATCTCTCACTTCTCTTCAGATGGGCTGCTTTTCCTCTCACCCCTACTTTCTGAAGGGAACATGACCCAAAATTGGGAAATAGGCACTGGTCCTGGCTCTACAGAGAACAGGTGCTTTCTTTGCACAAATGTCTGCAAGCACCACTTGGCTGAAAGAAATTAGAACATAAGCTTACAATGAATGAGGTTTCCTCTCTTTCTGTCCAGCCTCACAAACCAGGCTGCATTATACGTAGGCTCACAGACCAATTAATGCAATTTAGGATCTTTAGTAGCCTAAGAGCTTGCTGAGATGGGAACAAACAGCTGAAGGGAAGAGGCTGGATGACATACTCGGCATAGCTGTATGTGAAGAATGACATGAAACTGTCTGAACTCACTAGTCAGCGTAACAAGGAGCCAGAGAAGGCTGTTACTGCTCATAAACAAAAAATAATCTGAATTGTCAACATTTTTGTTAGTGCTTAATAGAAAAAGGAGAAATTGAAAGAAAAAACAAAGAGATGTTGAATAAGGGTATAATAAGGAGCAATTAACCCCATGTTGGTTGTAGAGCAATTTCCTCCAGCACATCCTCTTTGCAAATGAGGCACAGCAGGAACTGGGACCAATGGAGGCAGCGGTGCTTTTGCCAGAGCATTCACCAGTAGAGCTTCTCTTCTATAAATGATAAATAAGAACAGGGGTGACTAAATCCTGGTAGTTTCAGCCCAAATTTGGGTTCCACTGTTCTAAGTACCACATAAACATACAGGAAGTCAAACCTGCCCCCAAACATTTGCAGTCTAAAGGCAATAAAACTAGAGGAAGAAGGAAATGTTTATCACGTACAAATGGCAAATGCTAGTTACATAGTAGCTTGTATCACTGAAGGGAGAAAGAAGCCAGGCAGGTCAAGTTACTGAAGGGAAGGAGAACTAGAAAGAAGGACATTATGGAAAAGGGGGAAAAGGGCTGGATAGGAGGTGACTTCCTTATGGGCTCAATTTCCTGGTTCAGAAATCACCCTGAGCCAAGCAGGCACAGAGGTCTGCCTCGTGCAGTTTGCGGGCTACAACCATGCACTCCTGTGCAACATGGGACTCTGCAGAGGACTCTCCCAAAAGGTGCAGCTTCCCTTCCCAACCGTGCACAGGTGGTGCTCATCAGCATCAACACACTGCATGGGCCTGATCACCCAGAGCTTCTGTCAGTTAATAAAATATCTATCTCACAATTGTCTGTGAGAGAAGGAGAGCCGTGCAGTGACCCAGACTGCTAAAGCAGCTCTCTGTATAAACCTTTGCTCCTCTTACCATTTATAGTCCTTTGAATTTTCCAGTGAAATCTCTCAAGTGCCAAGAAATCCCAAATGGCAACTTAAGGCTCTCAGGATGAGTATACTCCATAATACAGCCACATGGGAGTACCCACGGGGACCCTTCTAGCTCTCCCCCTGCCCGCACAGCTACGTTCCTTTTTAATGAAAACAAGGACTTCAAGAGAGAGGAAGGAGAAATGGTGCATAAATAAGCTTATCCCAACATTCAGTCATTTGGGGGCCAGCGTGCAGGTCCAAGTCCTACAGTTTAGCTACAACCTGAGAAAAAGTGTCACAGGAATGCAGGAGGTTTAAAAACATGCATGCACTTTTTTTAGGCTAGGAGCATCTTTCAGAACTTTGCTGGTGCACTAAGCTTAAGAAAAATATTTGACATCTTCAAGCATTTTTCTTCTAGGTCATGGAAAAATGCTCCCTTTCTAAATACTTATTAAATTTATTTGGGTTCATATATGAAGTGGATGATTCTGGGCTTTTTCCCTCTCCCACAATAATGAGAAAATGGGTATCCATTCTGTTAGTTCCCCTGTTGATTTTGTGATTCCAGAGAGACAATCTGCCTGTCTCTCCCCAGATTTCAGCCTCAGGGCAAGGAGAACTTTACTAAGGGTGTGAATTATGGGACAGTTGGACTATCTCTGTTTGGTGCCGTATTACAAACATTGCTGATCTGTGAACACACTCTCAAATTCTTCTATAATTTTTTTTTTTGCCTCCCGCCTCTCTAATGGGTATATCCACATGAGGAGTTCAACAACTAGGTAAGTCCCAGATTCCCATTACAATTACTGTCCTCCCCTCCCCACCCCCCAGCGAACTGTAATAGTGCCCACTCACAACTTATCAAGATAATCAATTCTCATCTCTTACCATCATCACTTAGACTTTATCTTCAGCCTCATCGGCACTGTTTCAATGTTGATATTCCCATTTCTGATGTTCTATCAGTTTGTGCCCCGCTGGCTAACTCATTGCTAACACATGTCCTATTTGCTTTAGGGGAGATTAGTCTACATAGCTTCAGCTGCAGCATTACCCGCTTTTCCTTCCTTCCTGAAGCTCACTATCCTCCAGTCCAACCTATACTTACTGCTGCCACTAGCAAATAATACAACCTCCAGGTGTTCTTGTATCCTTCTTTCAAATGCTGCATTGTCTTGGCTCACAATGTTTGCCAGAGTCTCTGCATCATCACATTTTGTTTCTTGAGAATCCAATTTTGTGCTCCAGCATGCCTTTCTGTGTTAGATTTCCTTACTTGTAGGCTGTAGTTTTCATTTTCTAGTACCTCCACAGTATTGGACAGTTGTCCAGCCTTCATAAATTTCATAAACTGGTCTGGGTGTTTTCCTCTGCTTTGCAAATTACAATTGATCAATATAACTGGTCAGTTTTGTGTTCTCTAGTAATACTCTTTCTCTGATTGCTTTTTCTCAGATCCCAGTCAGCCTATGGCAATTCATCAGGGACTATGTTAACTCCCCTAATGGAAAAAGCTGGTGCCTCAGTTTGCATTTTCATTCTGTAGTCCTGTGTTAAAACAAAACAAAAAACCCCACCCTCCCCTCTTATCTTTATTTGGTTAATGTCATGGAGGGTGAAGCATGCCTCAAAAGTCTGAGAGACATCGACTGATTCAGAATGTGAGAGAAAAAAGAAATCTCATGACTGTCTTCATTTTTGCTGGTACCCACTGTCTGCAAAAAAGGCTTTTTCAGTTGGCCTCTGCTTTTCCAGAGAACGTCAGCTGTGGTGGCATTTTTAGCTGTGACATTTTACCCACTCAGAATATTTTCTTAGTCCATTATACTCCATGTACCATCTGCCGTACAATAGTCATACACTGCCAAGAAGCCTGGCCACAGTCCGCTTTATTCAGTGGACGAGTCCTAATTGCTTAGCATGGCACAATGTAAGCCACCGCATAGCACGGCATCCAATTCCAACTGCTTGTGCCACAGTTTCTCAGGGGTACAGTGCTCCAGCACAGTCTCAGAGGCAGCTGTGACCACCGATTAGTTCCAACACAGAACAGTCATGCTTCCATTCAACTTCTGTGAAGAGAGGAGGGAGCGACCACTCTGTAGGCCTCTGGATGCCTTTTGTTCCCAGTTTCACGCTGGGAACATGGCAGAAAGGAAGAGGCCGTGAGGCTGGGAGCTGAGCAAAGCACTGCACATTCAGGATACAAATTGTCCAAGTCATTCTGCTGTCCTGCCTGGTGCTGAAGAGTGCTGGAGGGGTGAGGAGCAGGAAGGCTGGGGTTATGGTGTTGTCTCTAGCTGCGAATTCAATGCAGCCTCTGTAAGTATGTGCCAGGATGGTCCACCCTGCAGAACAAAGGGCAAATGCCAGTTTTAGTACCCCTCTTGCAGGCTGTATGGCTGTTGGCTCTGAGCACCTGGCTTGGTGCGAGCGCTGTAGAATGCAAGCATCCTGTCTCATCCTTCTCCCTTGAGAGGTGACCTTGGCTCCGCAGGCAGTGACCAGACCAACCTGCCAACAGAAACACCACAGTGCAGGGTACCGCTCAACATCCCTGCTCCACTGCTGTTTCAGTGTCTGCTGAAAAGAGATGCCACGGCTGAACACAATCCTGACCTAAGTGGGGAAACTTCACAGTCCCATGGCTCTGTGACACCTCAGCAGCCGGCGTTAACCAGAAAGGGAAGACCTCTTGTCCTGCCCAACTACACCAGTACGCTGTCAGCTGGCTTTGTCTCTGGGTCTGCTGCTCTCTCAGCCTGTACAGACACACGAATGTTGACATGACAATGACACATTTTCTTTTTGATCACTGGCTATTTAGAGAGGAAATGGTAGGCCAGATACTACTGCTACACAGTGGAAATCAGGACAAGTTTGCTGGACTGGGAAGGAATAATAATACAACATCTAGGACTCCAGTACCACACTATTAATAGTCACTTGTAAACCCCTATTGCAGTTCCCGCTCATTGCCCAAAGTAACCTTTTCTTGAAATGTCTCAAGGCCTGAACCCATGGGATGCTGTCGTCCCACCATGGAAGTCAGTCAGCATTTTGTAGGATCAGGCCCTTGGTAATAGATAAGAAAGCTCTGCGCAAGAAAGCCCACAAGACCACTTAATAGATGGGTATACTGCTTGGAGAGGGGCCAGGAAAGAACTGTGCCAGAAGAGGCTGCCTGTGCAAAGAGACACTTCTCCTGGGCTCAACGCACCAGTTAGTCCCACTCACCACTGTCCTGAGAAGTAGGAAAAAGCAGCTCTTAGTCTGCTCCATTTCTGCCTGTCATCCAGTGCTGGGAAGGAAACATCTAGGATACAGCCTCTGCACTTCGCTTGGTGACAGGTTTCACTCCAAGAAGCCTTTCCATGGAGCTCCTTATTTCGGGGTTGGCGGATCCCACTCACCTATGCAAAAAGCAAGGATAAGCTAGTCCTAAATAAAGAGAAGTGAAAGTGTAAGAAAGGCAAGGCAAGGAGCTGCATTTTTACAAGTTGGTTTCTGCACTGGCAGATAATTAGCAGTTACACTAATTCAAATATTTAATATCCAAAAGAATTACTGTTGCATAAAATGCAATTGAGGCAGTTTTACATGTAGCTTATTAGTGCTGCCTGGTAATGGATTATACTAAGCACACAATGTTTAAAGCAAGATATAAAGCCAGCAAGATGTAAATGTAATTTTATTCTATTCTTTTCCCTTGAAATGAGGAGGGCTTGCTGGAAACAAAATGGGGATTACTAGAGTAGGAGAAACTGTAAAATGGCAAACTAAACTACAGCCAAGTTCACACAATAATTAATGAGAGAGACAGCCTCTCTGGTCATGTGCATCTTATGCAGCTCTGCTTGAACGGCTGCTCAACCAGAGAGCAGCTCATCTATAAAACAAAAGAAGTGGGAAGAAAACAGGAGCAGTTCATACAAACAGAAATTTGTCTAAAATTTTTGAGGAGTTAAAAAAATATTGCATTAAGGTACTGCATTTTGAAATCTGTATCTTAAGCCACTGTAGTTTCTAAGGTAACAGTTTAGTGGGACTCAAATTAAACAGAAACAAACCACAAGCTGTCAATGCAACAAATTATCAGGGGTAGATGCAATTAGGATCCCTGCTGCCATTAACAGTATTTCATCTTACTCTCCCTCACATTGTGGCAAGAACATGCTCTCTAAATAACAAGTATCTCTGAGATGCAACCATATTTTCTTTTAAAAAATAGTTTTCTTTCTTTAAGATCCAAGAGCTATTTAAGTAGACAAAAAGATGACTTAACTGCATATAAGAAAAGACTCTAGCTGTCTTGTCTATAGTTAATCATTACCAGCTCCTCCTACCAGTGTGTTAAAGATTTAGACAATTCAGTGCTAGGGTTAAAAGGAAGGTAGCACTGCTAGTGACTAGTGCCATCTTGTGAACAAAATCTCAAACACCCGTCCTTCACCCTTTTTAGTCAAATTGTACCTATGCAGCAGGGTAGAGGAAAAAAAATCCAACTTTTGCACAAATAAGTAACTTCATGATAAGAGCTCCAAATTTAGGCATAAAACATGAGATTAAGCCTCCAACCAGGCCAGGTAAGAGCTTGACAAAGTAGAGACAGTCTAGAGAGAAGAAAGTTATTTTACAGTACAGCTGACAGTAACAGAAGCTATTCCTTTTTCACTGATTGCAAACAATACCTAATGTTACCCTTACTCAAGAAATGCACATCATGTCAGCCACAGACTTTGCTAACCAACACTGACAGACGTAAACTTTCCTTCCTCTTTTAGGTCAGTTTCTTTTTTAAAACCTATGTTTCTTCTGCACCCAGGCTTCAAACAGCAGTGGAAGAAAAGGTTGCACTAAAATTAGCGAATATAAAGGGATTTATGCTATAAATCCAGCAGGCTGTCAAACACAGGGATCACCAACTCTCCAACCTCCCTACAGACTCCACAAGTGTTGGATTTGCTGTGTTCTGACAAGGACCAACCTGAAAATTTAAAGAGCAGCAAAAGACAGAAGAGATCAGGTGAAGAGCAGCACTGCCACTTCTCGTAACATACCAACATTTTTATTATAGTGTCTGCTCCTGGCACCATGCAATTGTAACTGAAACACTTCCACTTAAAACAAAAATATTTATTTTGTATCCTTCATCAAGGCACTTTTACATCTTTTTCTCTCCCCACACCCCATCTCATGGATTTTGAGTACCTACTTCATTAGTTTTTATGATGAGGATTGACTGTATCTGTGGATCCTCTTTTCCCAACATCAAGGGTCAGAAGGGGAGGGATGCATTGGATCTCCCATCCTAAAGTGTGATTCGTTTTGCCATCTAGGAGTTGCAACAGCTCTCAAGGAAGTCAGATGAAGTTTTCCCATTGACTTTGATAGAAGAAGCAGTAGCCTTTTACCATGTCCATTTCCAATCTGGGAAAGTACTTTCCGGTGTTGCCCTTTCACCCAAAACTTTCCTTTTCAAGGATGCATTGTGGTTACCTATTCATCTGCTAGACTTTGAAAAACCTGATGGTTGTAGCAGGAGAAAAAAATAGGAAGACTTAGAACTCACAATGGAAGTAGCTACTGGTTTCCTATGTACCTTTTTTCACTCCCAGCTCATTCTCTCCTCCCTACTGGGCAGAAAGTGAGAGGCAAGGCTTGAAATCACCCAGGAGACCAACAGAAGGGTTGGGAATGGTACGCCTGTCTTTCAAATTGCAGTGAAAAGACATTCAGGAACCATGT
This sequence comes from Fulmarus glacialis, assembly GCF_000690835.1. Classification (NCBI taxonomy): domain Eukaryota; kingdom Metazoa; phylum Chordata; class Aves; order Procellariiformes; family Procellariidae; genus Fulmarus; species Fulmarus glacialis. The sequence continues at coordinate 3,689 of NW_009226860.1, read as the reverse complement.
TTTTCTTCATCAGAGCTAGTATCTCTCATTAACAGAGGATCTGCTCTGCAGCAAGATGGCTTGTTACTTAGGTACTGAACCAAGATATGGGAAACAATTTCTTCAGTCTGGTTTCTACAGTAATTTAAATTTGAAGTAGGGAAAATATTAATCTCTACATCTTGTCACAAACGGGATAATGTCCTTTCTTCCTCTTCTTACCCATCTTGCATAATTGAATGGTTACAATTTTTAGGACAGGGATTGTCTCTTACTCTCCGTGCCTACAGCATCCAGAACAATGCTGTCCCATTCATGGGTCTCCAGATATTGCCACAACGAGCATGCAGTGAACATTTTTAAAGGGATTTGTTTAAAAGAATCCTCTTCGGAAGATGCCATATCTTAAACTTGACATCCATTCACCCTGGTTTCAGATACTCTCCTGTAGTCCTGTACAATCTACCACTTCAGCACTTTGTATTTCTTTCCACCTCCTGTAATATTCAACACATTCACCATAAAAATCAATAGCAATAAAAACTTAGCTAAAGTAAGGACATAGAATGTTAAAGGCTCCGGGAAATGTCAAATCAAGCCACAAAAGCAAATTTCACATACTTCACTCATATTTATGACTCATACTTTACTCATATTTATGACTGTAGTCAACAGTAACATATTTCCAACTCTCTACAAGAGTACATGAAACAAAACCATATCATCATGGTAATAGACAGTTATACTATTGCTACCTGTACTGCAAAACCATTTGAGTGTCCCAGGAGCAAAGTCTGGCATTGCACATCTTCAACTTTTTTTGTTTGGTATTTAAAAACAAATAATGCCACTGTTGCAACTACAGTTTTACTTGCAGGCTTTTTGAGCATGCCAGGCACATTCTAGCTCCTCTTTCTAAATTTTTGAAAGCTGATTGTTTTTGTTTTGTTTTTTTTTTTAAAGGATATTCATCTTTGGATTTTTATCGCAGTATTACAAAATGCTGCCTGACATTGCATTTCCTGCCAAACAACAGGCTAGCCTGGCACATGAACAAACCATGTTGCTGCTAGCATTGACAAAGCAGTCTTGCTCCTTCAATTCATCAGTCATTCACAAGAAGCCTTTCTTTTACAGAAGTACTAATACATCTTAAAATCTGTTATAACTACAAAATCATTCCATCTCACTGATCTACTATTGGTGACCAAATCAGACAAAGAGCTCCCATAAGAAGTTTTTAATGAATGAAGTATAAACTGTGCATTACGGAATCACGGTAAAAGCTTTCAGTACCAGTACCAGTTGACAAGCTTACCCTGTCTTCAGTGGGCTTTTGAGAACGACACTGCCCTACTTTAAGAGATAAATGTAGCTCATGTTGTAGAGTCTGTTTGTGGTATTTTCTCTTCCTTTAAGGTTCAGTTATGCTCTTTTTTTTAAATCCTTTATTTAGTGGCTTGGAAAGGGTCCCTTGAGTAAAAGGGCAGGCTAATATTTTGTATAGAGGAAAGTATGTTTGCAAGAGGAAGATTTTTCAGTATTTCTAAAATACATTCTGGCTCTGTAACAGCTTGATTGTTTCACTTTACTTCGAAGTGGGTTCTTCACTCTGCTGAGTTTTACTCTTATTTCTAACAGGCTTTCTCTTGGCCATCATGTCCCAGACAAGTACAGATCAAGAATATACAGACAGTTGCTGATCCTTAATTTATTAGCTGCTTTCAGAATCAAAATCAAAGCCTGAAACTATTGCTGGAAGCTGGTCCAAAGCCAACAAAGACTTACAGTGGTGGCATACACTGTGGGGCAGAGGGTACGCTACTGTATCAGGTGGAGAGTCTAGAACATGTGCATATTAAACTTCCAGTAAGTGATTCACATTCATCCAGACAAAAGCTGACAAACGTGGTGTTCCCTGGGGCCAGGTCCTAAAGGACATTACAGAGCATTCTCAAATGCTGAATGTGAAATGTGTGTTTAGGTACTTCAGCCAGCTGGTCACGGCTAAGTCTAAGAAGTTGTACAGGATTTCGGGTTTCAGAACTTTCTGAAGATAATTCAGAAAAAAATGGTGGTAATGGTTTTGTGGCTTCTTCAAAGTATTTTTATGTTCCTATGAAATTTGCTTTACTAATAAAACGAGCAGAACAGAACATTTATTGTATTTGTGCGGAAAACACACATCCCCCCATCCCCTTCCATCCTGCTTTTGAATACTCTGGTTTTAGCAGTACAGCAACAGCTCTGGTATATATAAAATAAAAAGGCTTCTATTAGATGATAAAAATTCCAATTAAATGTCGTCTTTCACACAAAAGCTTGAAGCCAAAATTGGAAAAAAGCCAACAAAAAAAAGCACGTCAAAATCTTTAAATTTCAGATGCACAACAATCCCATATGCATAAAGATGATATTACCCCATTGAAGAGCAGCTTCTCTACTATTCAAAATCTACTAGAGAAATCCAAGGGTCCAGAGAAGTTGACTGTAGAAAAATACTGAGTGGAGCCTAGACAGTAGGCAGGCTGTGACTTGTCTACTCTCTGACTTTTCCCTACAATTACCCTCAGTTATTCCTGTTCGAAGTTCTCTGGATACTATAAGCATTGGAAACCTGAGCTGGAATTGATAGCTCACATCTAGCTCAAACAAGGATAAGACAGCAGAAACACCCCAGAGTGGGAACTCTGAAAAAGTACTGAAGTGACAGTGAAGTATAAAGCTTCTTACAAGTCAAGGAAGAAAAACAAACCTGGATTTATACTTTCAGTCACACAGCTGCCTTTCCAAATCTTTCACTTCACATATTCTACAAGCATGCATTGGTTACACCTGTGTCTTTGGCAAAGACCTTCAAAAGCGACTCAGTTTTCCAAGGGCGAGACCTAAGACTTGCTGGAAAAGCGGGTAAACGTTTCCAACCCACAATCATTTAAGTAGCAGTACACAAAATCACTACTCATTTGGAAAAAAAACACACACACTTTTCCTTGTGCCCTCATCTTCCCTGACTTCACATCAGCAGTATTTTCTCCCCACTGCAAACACAACGAGTGGTGCACATCAACGTGGGAACTGGGAGTGAAAAAACCTTCTCTAATGGAACATCTCACCTGGCTAATAGCTTTTATCTTTGCAAGCAATGCCTCCTCACAGCACAGGCTCACCATCTGCCTTTGTTCTAATAAATGAACTCGCATTACAAATACAGAGCGCAAACATACTCATATCCTGAACCTACTGCACCAAAAGGCCACATGTTTTTGCAGAATGTATAACTAGTAAATGTTTGCTCCCAAATGTTTGAAATGGCTCACAATCTTTCCTAATAATAACAAGCATATCCAGTGAAAAATTCATCATAGCTACATTACCGGAAGTAAAAATCCACAAACATTGACTTACCTATTTTCATTAACTGTATCTTCATACTATCTTTCCAATATAAAATTCTGCTTCCTAGATCGTCTTGCGTGTATTACTAATATTGCACACAATTAAACCTTCTGCCTGCCTAGTAACATTAATCTAGTTTTGCAAGCTACAGGCTTTCATGCCCGAATTTCACCTTTTAGATGAACAACTCATTTAATTGCATGTCATCCCTGGCCTGTGAAACTCAGAAAACTTTTTTTCCCCCCAGAAGCTTAAACATAATCTTACCTTTTTTCCTTCACATACTGGTGCTCAACACTGATATCCTCTCC
>NW_009226859.1:236-20584 GCF_000690835.1 Fulmarus glacialis | reverse complement strand
CCCTCCAGCGTGTCAACCGCACCACACAGGTTGGTGTATTGGCAAACTTGCTGAGGGTGCACTCAATCTTACTGTCCCATGTTGCTTACAAAGATGTTAAACAGCGCTGGTCCCAATACCGACCCCTGAGGAATGCCATTCGTCTCTGGTCTCCACTTGGGTATGGAGCTGTTGACCGCAACTCTTTGAGTGCGACCATCCAGCCAATTCCTTATCCACCGACTGGTCCATCCGTCAAATCCATGTCTCTCCAATTTAGAGAAAATTTTTTAAAAAATTAATAAATTAAAAGAAGGTAAGTAAAACATATGCCAAAAGTAAAAAAATCATACCGGGACATCAGCTTATATCTCATTTATTTTATTTCCTGGGTCGGGGTAAAGCCAAACACTTGAAGCATTCACTCACTGCCTGCAAGTTTTCACAGTAGTATGTATTATCTGAAAACACTTCAGTAATGTTACAATTCCAAGCTGAATACTAAAAAGTGAAGAAGTAGTGGTACTATGTTGCTGCTGGCATTATCTCTTGGCAAAAGGCTGTTAGCACAATGCTTGGGAATAGAGGTTCTCTCTGAACTTAAGCCATCTGGATGTATCCTAACTGACTGGCTGCAAGCGCTCCTCTTTCTTAGGATTGTGTCTCTGACATACAAAAAAGACGTATTGTAAGAGTTCCTGTGGTATTGTAGACTGATATAAAACTTGTTGGAAGTTAGAGTTTGGCACAAATAAAGTAAATGGAAACTGGTGCTGATTTATTTTCACAGGCTGTCTGTAAACTGCAGTAGCTCCCGTTGCTACTTTATGAGCAGCTCGGCTTCTGCATAGCAGTAGGCTGTTTGGGAGCAAGATAAAGAGCTGGGGCAGGGTACTGCTGCAGTTATCTCATCATGCCTTCATATCAGTCAGAGCCCTCTGTGCCTGCTCACAACTGCTGCTGGTCCTTCTAAACACTGAGAAGACCAGAATCTGGAGTCTGTATGGGATGACTTAGGCAAGCATGTGCTGATGTTAGTGGGTTTCTGTGTGTTTGTCCTGTATTTATATTGCAAGGGCAGCTACTATCCATGACTCAAATGTGATTTTTTGGGGGTAGGAACTGGCCTTGCTCTGTCCAGCTTCTAGTACAATGGGATCCTAATCTGAGGCTTACATATTACTATCAGAGGACAGTGTGGTACAGCAATATTCTAAGTAAGACAAATCCAGTCACAAAGTAAAAAATAGAATATGTAATGTTGATGTTGAAAACAGGGCATTTTTAGGGGTGAAGTGACTAGCTGAACTGTTGTGATGCAGCCACATGCTGGTCATCTTGATTATATACTGTACTTTTAATATCACTGCACTTACCGTGACTTCTATTATTCTTGCATTTCAAGCCTGGTGCAGCCATACCTGTGTTGAACATATAAGTATGGAAAAAACCCAACGCATTAAGAGCAACAGAACTGCAAGAAATACCACCCTGCTATCTTTAGCTAACCTAATTATTTTTAGCGAACTTTTTCCATGCCGACATAGTGGGCATGGTGGTGTTGGGTTAACGGTTGGACTTAATGATCTTAGATGTCTTTTCCAACCTTAATGATTCTATGATTCTATAAAAGTTTTATAGGAAGTTTGTGTCGGGGAAATGCATGCTATTGTTTTAATGCAAATCTAATTACTCTGTGGGACATCTCGCATGCTTAGCAAGTCCTTTTCCAAGGATGTTTGCCTCAGCTCTTTAGCAGCTCTAACTTTTGGGAGTTATTCAGAGAAACTGTTACTGCTGCTTGAGTTAGAAGGCTTCCTGATGCAAAACTGCCTTTCAGGTATATATAATTGAGCCCTGATTTGAATGAAAATTGATGACAGCAAGTAATAAAACTGTAGGCCCCCATAAAGAGTGCAAAGATAGTTAGAGTCTCTGGCAAGTGTCAAAGGAAGTCAGAGGTGATGCCAGCAGAGGCCGGTTAGAAAAGGTAACAGGTACCAATTCTGCCTCCTCCTAGTTCTACAAAAAATATTTTCTGAGCGTTATGCATGTCCAAATACTGTTTCATATGCTGCAAATTATTTGTGCCAATGGGTTATATAATTATTTGGGCACGTACAGCACTGCAAGATGCATATTAATAACTGTATTGGTTATTGCATATGGAAAGCTGATTAGAAAGAGCAAGCACAGCTGGCAGTGCTAAAGTGCACGTGCTATGTTTGTACCATCCTTTGCAGTTGCATGGTACCTTTCAGAATTATTTAATTTCTTGTAGTTGGTAAAAAGAAAAAAATGTGATGCATGCTGGTATGAGTTTAGGAAGGTAAAGCACTTCAAGTCAGTGAAACAGTGGTAAAACCAAGATAAGCTAAGAGCTCTCTCAGCAGAAAGGATAATTATCTAAAGTATTTCCCATCTCCTAAGTATGTTCCTTGCTTCCAGAAAGTATCTGGAAGTTTCTTTCTCCTGAAATTTGCCAAGATCCCCAACTCTGTAAAAGCACTTGTGGATACGCTAGGTGCCCTGAGGAACAGGATTGACATAAGGTAGTGGTAAGCATGCTTTTGAGTGGTCTGTTTAACACCTAACATCTCTCGGAACACATCATGTTACCAAAATTAAAACCTTAATCTTTAACATTGTTTTTATAACATTAGATCTAATTTTAAGGACAATCAACACTTTTGATACTGAATTTTCAGCATGACTTAGGTACTTGGATAATACTTTCTCTGCAATATCTATTCAAGAATCTCAAACAAATAAATTCTGAACGGCAGTAATGACCGTCAAAGTTTGGTGTTGTGTTTTTTTTTTTTTGTAACATGACTGAATTAAAGAACCAAAATATGTGCCCAGATATGGAGCATGTGTTCTGCAGGTATCTCTGCTTAGTTGGTTTATGAAGATAGGAAGCTTGAAGAATTTTGAAAATTTGCTCATGTGGAGACTGATTTAGCTGAAGTGAAGACCTTCCATGCTTTTAGATATAATAGTTTCTTGAAAACTTCTGTGAGCGGAAACTGAACTATTTCATTTACAGAAAAAAGATGAAATTAAATATCCATGGTTGGTTAGATTCAATTATACTGTGCTTCCTAAGAAGCAGAAAGTAACACTGGCAGTATTAAAAAAAAAAAAGAGAGGAGTAAAGATATGTTGTCTCTTGGAATTCTTGCAAGAATTCCCAGAGGGGTGAAAAAGGTGATGAATAAGCAATAACAGAAATAGCATTGCTGATAGTGACGGTATTTTCAAAGTATATTGCAGAGACTTGGATTTGCTCCAAATTCCATTTGTAAACATCGATGGAACTTCAGAAATTGCTAACTAGAAGTTTGTGTGTACCTGTTATTAAGGGCAAAGCTCTTATAGTTCAGTTTTCAGTGGTTCTTATAAAAATGCATGTTTTGCTATGCTGAAATGACAAGCACATCAAAATAATCTTATAAATTAACTGATTGCATTTTTTTATTACTTATGTTGTGCATCCATTTACGATCTTTATTTTAAGTTCAAGGTAATCAAGGTAGTCACACAAATAAGTGAACAACAGAGACCTTTTCTTGCCAAGAAGTGTGTCCCCAGTTCACACATCAAAAAACCTTTGATCATATGTCCTGTTGAAGGCCACTATTGGACAAGGCAACTACTTCCATCATTGAACAGACTCATATTTGAACAGGTAAAAGAGTTCTAGTGGAGGAAGCTGTTTTTCTGACATCTTCCTTGGCAAACCATTAGTCTCTCAAGCATGCATAAATTAGTGCTACTTGTACCTTTTGGGGCATTCAGGAAGAAAAAGGGAATGAAGAGAACGCTGGTCATTCAAATATATGTCTAGGTAAAAATAGTGTGATATAGTAACACAACATCTTTCTCCGTGACTTCATGTGTTCTTGTCTCTGCCAATTGACTGGGTTGTGAGGGTTCACTGTTCTTGAGGGTCATGTCCTAAAAACATTTTTTAATGTTTGTTTGTCAATCAACAAACTCTAAAAACTTATGGATTCTCAATCTGAACTTTTCTATCTGATTACTATTTGACTGTATTTCCCACCTGGGAACTTGCAAAGGGTTAGTCCATTTCCTTGAGGAAGGACTTTGGTGCTCACTATTCAAGCTGTTAGAGGAGCCAGCTGTGTGCCTCACAGGACATTAGGTGGCTTTGTCACTGAATTTTCTGTTCATTTCCAAAACTAGATCAGGTTAGATGTGTCTGAAATATGAAGAAGTAAAAGGCTTGAGGGAGAGTATTGGTGGTAGCAGAACAAGAGATAAACATGTCAAGACCTCTCTCCCTTCTGCTGCTACTTCAGTGATGCTGCTTTCTATGTTTAAGTATGTGCATCTCTTTCCTTCCCCAGGGTAAATGCGATATAAAACTGGAAAGCTGTCTGATCATTTATAGCAGGACTGGAGGAAAATCAGAAATTGGGATCCAGTATTCTAAATCTAGGGCAGTGGCTTTAGCAGGACGATTTAAGGCTCAATCCTTGAACTCAGGGAGATCGTTAAGAAAGAGAAGCCAGGTCTCTAAGCTGTCTGGTAGTGGAGAATCTCTTAAGTAAAGCATTGAAATTGTTTGGAAAGCCTTTTACAAGTAATTGCAGCTGTTCTATTGACTGCACAAATGAACTGGTTCGTTCTGTCTGTCTTTACTGGTATCTAGCCGTTGATCTGATCATTTTTATTTTTAAGGAGCCACTCTGTAGTTAAGGACAATATTGTTTGCAATATCTATATAGGGAAGGGGGGAAACAGTAGAGTTTTATTGTGTTTGCAAACAAGTCCATTGTGACCCTCTGGTGTAAAATCAGGAGCACGGCCAGACCCTTCAGTGTAGGAAGACAGTGCTGCGGTATGAAGTGTATGGATTTCTCTCTCTTGTTGTCAATGTAGAGAAGAAGAAAGATCTGAAACCCGACTTGCTCATTTGGTCCCTGCTGCCTACTTTCCCATGTGTTTTGCAGGTAGTTGTCTGCTTTGCCAACAATATAACATACAGAAAAGTACTGTTCCCTGGACATAGTGTATATAATGTGTAAATCTAGCATTATCATGATCACTTACAAAAAAACTGAAAACACCACCACCTCAGAAGGGTACCACTCTGAAGCTAAACTTTCACCAAGGTTTAGTTTGAGTGCAGTTGTAGTGTCAGAATGGCTGATGAGAGCATAAATATGAACTGCTGAATTCTTACTTAAGCTAGCAAAGCGGTACACCACAGTAGGTGTCTCTACTTGAAAATCCAGAAGCAAAATGTCAGGTTCATTTATCTTAACCTGGGAGGAATGCTTTCTAAACTCAGGCATCCATAAAATGTGTCTGAAAGTTGCTATGTTTATGCAAGCTGTAAAATATTTCCCAATGATTGAGACATAATTGTGTCACAGGTAAGGCAGTCATGGCTTGGAGCCCACGTGCACAAGTCCTGACATACCTTTACTCGAACTAGGAGCATAGCTTAAGGACACCTAAGAAGCTGTAGGGTGAGTCAGCTTGGGTTGTCAGTTTGGTCTCAGTGCCCACAGTTGGAGCTGGAGGACTGAAACAGCAGCAAAAGAGAGGAGATGGTGATGGTGTGAAGTAGGAGCCCTGTTTGGGTTGGAAAAGGTTGTGGAAGAGGAGACAGAAAGGCGAAAGAGGTGGGCTGAAGAAAAGGGTGCTGGGGAACTGGACCAGAGGAAGCACAGAACTCTGCCTAATTTCTCAAGTTAATCTTCACAACAAAACCAAAATGCCTGATTTATAGTGTCAAAATAATTTTTTGCTCCCTCAGAGTTGCTGTGTTTGTGCAGAGAGAAGGCCACAACAGGGACAGCCAACTTTTCAGTTGTCCAAACAAATCAGAAAGTTTCAAATTGTCCTTTTAACAGCATGTTTCTTGTAAAACATCCAGTGCAGTCAGATTATATCACTAAAAACAAATATACAGTCAGGCATAAAGCCAGAGGATTAGCTACACTTCTGGTTTATCAAGAACAACAATACTAGCATCAGAGCAGAGGGAACTGAAATACTTTAGTGCTTGGATACGCGGTAATTAATGGTTCCTTAATAAGTACTTGGTGAAAGGCTGACGTACTGGGTGTTCCCAGTAAGTGACTGAAAGACATTGTTGGTGTGGCAGAAACTCAGATCTGGGTTCATAGCTGAATTCTTTCATTAGTTCCTTAGTTCCTTAGCAAATGTAGTTGCCTCTGTGTCTCTACTTTAATGCTAGTATCATGAGCATTGTTAACTGTGTCTAACATGGGGATAAAATGGTAATGCAAAGGCCTTGTCTACCCTACCTGTCCTTCCCCAAGGGCTTTTAGAAGTACAGATTTTCTCACTAACACGCTGGTGTGAGTAGCTAGTTGTGTGGTGCATGGATGCTTTTAGAGTCTGGGTTAGGATTAACTTCTTAAAATCAGCCCTATAGACTGCGCTAAAAGTAAACCAATGCTCTGCTCACATTTGGAGGCTGTCAAATCCTGGATTCTAATCTAACTTTACAGCATGGTTACTCTCTAATTAAGGACACCTTTCTGTGGATTAGAAAATGTTCCATGTCTAACCCCGATGTAAATGAGATATATTAGCTCTTTGCCCAGCAAGTTTTGAATAACTGTTTTTAGTGTATTAAAAAAAAGATGAACTAGCATTTGGTGTCTATACTGTAAAAAAGAACAGCTTTGCCTGGATGTACTTTATCTTTTCACTGTACTGACAGACTTTCTTCATTTACTTCCATAAGAAATGTTAAATTTTATGAATGAGTCTATCAGTGTTTGACAAACTCTGACTTGAAGATACATCAAATATTATCTCCATTGATAAAAGGCCTACATGATTGTTACAACTTTACTTTGCATAGCTAAGGACAAATATTACAAATCCTACCAATCTGTTTATATTTACCCTGATTTCTTTTACAGTTCTGTCCCATATGCAGTTCTATGGCTCTAAAGTAACTTAAGACTGCCATATAGAGTCTCAGGTTGTCCCAGTCAACAAATCCCATGTTTATACTGTCCTAAACCTCGTGTAGTTTTTACATTTGTGCAAGCTGCATGTACAATTTTGGGATAAAAGTATCCATGTTGATCTGTATGTCTTAGTTAGAAGGACAAAATCTTTCTGCTTTGATGAATCGTCTTGGAATATTCAAATAGCTGCAAATAATCTAGTGTGGTTCTGACCGAAGAAATGTACAGTGCTTTTCCTGACAACAATGTGCCGCTTCTCTATGATGCTCATTTTCTATGGCAAAGCCCTGCCCAAACAGACAAAACTGCAACTTGAGGTAGGATGACAGCATCGTGATTTTTTTAAAATGGAATTTTAAACAAATTTTTATGGAGAATCAATCTGTCTATGGTTTGGTAGGCTATGTGCTTAGGACTCTTGATAATATAACTCTTTGTTTAGTGTAAGGTAAATAAGCAGGAATAGCATCAGTCCAGGAGAAGGTGATGTGCTAAAAGTAGATGAAGTTGGTTGAGAAGACATGAAGTAACTTCTCATGACCTCTCTCCCTGATTATGGTAACCACACTTTGAGCATCGCTGCTTATGTGTAATCAAGAACATGAGTTTAGTAAGCTGAGGTACAAAGCAATTGAAGTTGATAACTATCCTTTCTTGCTTAAGTTTAGCCCGAACTCACTAATTGAGGACTGCTCTTACGCTGATATTTGGGAAATGTGTGAGCAGGGAGAGGGAGGGAGAAGGAGAAATAACTTGCCCTGCTGCTCTGTGTGCTGCTTACACATGGGATCCTCAGCATTTAAACACGATGAATTGAAAGAAAGCTCAGTCTTGCAAGTGGATTGTCTTTAGCAATGGAGTGGAGTGGAGTGTCGCTAGCAGCTTCAAGAGAGTCCTACCTGTTGGTGTAGCACTAAAGCTGTAGGGTCACAGTTGTTAAACAAGAGAAGCAAAACAGCCCTTGCAATTCCAGAAGACAGTGGAGCTCTGGTGTCTGATGTTGGAGAATGGAGAGGCTAAATGTCATTTAGAGGAAAGACTGTAGCTGTATTGCTTCAAGCCAGATCTGGAGCTGCAATTAATCCAGACAGCATGATTTGGGCAGCTCAAACAACTTAGTATGTCATGAGCTGGAAGATGATGAAGAGCTAAGGGGCATCCTCTAGGTTTTCTGGCAAATATTTGGCTATGCTTAATTTCAAATGATTTTTTCTTGTTGGTGTTCTAGCTTCTGTAAAAGTGCCTGCAACTGCTCGCAGCCAGCATAGTTTAGAGCAGCCCTTGGTTTCTCCAGGACAGAAGGGGTTTAACACCTTTGCATCCTCCAGATTCTTCCATGCTTTCTATGAGCTTGGTTTTCTGACTTACAGCCAAGTCTTCATATCTCTACAACTGTCTGCTTGCTGGGAACACCGCCAAACGCCAGCACCTGTCAGAGCAGAACAAACTGCACAGGCACAACCCTTGCTGTTAATCAGCAGGGTGCTGGGATTCAAGGGTGGGGGGCAGGCCAAGAGGACAGCTGTGAATCTCCTCCTCTTGACAGAAGCTGTGCCACGTGTTCTCTGATACTGTGGGTTTGCTTTAATGCCCTAAAAAAGCAAATAAGTGTTGTATAGTTTAATAAAAAATGCAATATATTCATGAACCATTACTACATGAAACGTGTTTGATTTTGTACAACTTGCTAGGGAGCAAATGAGAACACTATTTAAGGTAACACCACATTGACTTACTCAGGATGATTCCAGTTCCCTGCTCAGCAGCACACTTGTTTATCAGATCTTTTGTTGATGTACATCCCTGACTTTCCTCTGTCCCTTTGTCTTCTAACAGCCATCTATGACTGCTCTGTTGTCCCTATCCATGCCTGTCTGCTGTCTCTGTGCATCTCCCAGAAATGATGAAACTGATTTAGGCCTTACACTGCAGCTCTGTTGCTTTGTTTTCTAAACAATTTTATTTCTCCTCACAAATTAAAGAGGAGAGAGAGAGAAAGTGCCCCATCCTTGTCCAGTCTTTTCCCTATAAGATAAGCTACACGATCCTGGCTCTTCTTAAGATGGGAGGAGTTTTTCTTTGGTTTTAGTGAGGCAAAGCCTTAGTCTGTTCAGTGTTAAACACAGTGGCAGTTAGTGATATTAAATTAAAATAATGTAAAATCTGAAGTTTCAGTTCAAGAATGTGAAATGGCTTTAAAACCAGAGCAATTGCTCATTTTTAAGAGCTAAGATGAGTAAGTGTTCATGGTAGTTTTCTGATGGAAGTTTATTTTGGATAAATCATTTGGAAGTGTTTCAGTTTAACAGTCTTTCTTGGGTGTTGACAGTTGTTTTCACATACTGGAGTATGGTAATAACTTCACAGTTAATATTAAGTTATTTATTCCTTGAATCTTGTAGCAGGAGATGAAGATTTTCTCCTTCTTCAGTTTAGCATTATGATCAAACCCTATCTGCTTCCAGTTTGTGTATGAGGACCATATCCTTGCCAGATATAATCAAGGAGTCAAATTCTATTGCTTAATTAAAAAGACCAAAAGAGAAGTTGTGTACATATACAACCTTTGCCTGGCAACATTAAAGTCACCATTGCATGTGAATAGTATTAGGGCAGGTGTTAATCATTGCATTTTTCCATCATAAGGCTAAGACCTCTTTCCTGTATTTGTAATAGCCATCAAAATGTCTTGGAGAAGTCTAATCTTATTTTTAAAAAATACAAACAATGAAATAACTTCCAACTTTCAGTCCACTCACCAGAAAACTCCATAACAAAGTATGAAGAAGGAGGGAGACGAATGACCCAGGAACAGCTGCCCTTGAACGGCCTCTTTAGTGTCCTGTCCTTTGGCTTTTGTCAAAGGGGGTGGCGTAAGGCACTAAGAACAACCTATTGCTCTAGCTGCATCTTCCTCCGCCCCTTGTACTCTCAGGACAAGGAGGTTCTGTTTGAATGTCAAACACTCTCATATTACTTACTACCAAGTCAAGTGAAGGACAGAGAGGGGAAAGGTTTGCTTTATAAACAGTAAGGAAAATAACGTGTCTGAGAAGATGGAAGTATTGAGATTCAAGTATTTAAAAACGTAGGCACAATATTTATTAGCTGACACTGTTACAGAATCTCTTCTCCGTAAACAAAGGTATGTATACTCATCACTAAATTATCTGAATTTTATTTATGTTACCTTCAGTCACCTAGATAGGTCTAAGCAAAGCCATTTTGAATGTGTTGTATGTTTAATAACTGATCTATAATTCAAGTATTATTTTTCATCACAACAAAAATTTTAAACACTTCTTAGTGAAAAAAACCTGGGATGCTAAAATGCCAATAAAATACTCTTAGAGTGAAGCATGTATGACGTTGCGTGGCACTTTAAGGGTTTAGGCCTTGGAAATTCCTAAAATGTCACAGAATTGGTAATTTTACAATGCAAAACTTGCGTGTTCTTGGGTCTTTAATGATGTAATGTGGGATACTTTAGTAATACTGTTCAAATTCTCTAAAAATTTAGAACGTGAAAGTGCTAGAAGATATACCAATACAAAGAAATTAATCTGTTCTTAATAACGTTCTCTATACATCTGAGCAGAATAAGGTAGTACATGATGCTGAGCTTACTAGCCCTGAGCTGATATCTGTAATGGGCACTGTAGGAATAAGTTGGCTGGTTTTGCTCTCTTAAACACTTCTGTTTCTGACAGCTTCTGATGTTACCAGTCTGTGTGAGATCCTTTTAGATTTCTCAAACACCTTCTGAGTTGTTAAGTCAGGACTTGGTATCATTATGTTTCTTACTGTGATAAGTATGTTGGAAATTACAAAAGCACAAAAAAGTTAAAATGCAGGGCCACATTTGAGATCCATTATTTAATTTTGGACTCCTCTTGCAACGTAGTTACAGATTCAACACTCCCTTCCCTGCCCCCCAAATAGTTATTTGACGCTTTCCGAATCCTTCCCTTCCTATTCCTTCTATGCTGTGAAATCCAAAGCTCATGTTTTAATGCTCTGCTTCAGCTGGTCTTTGGAAGAAAACTTGTTGCCACTTGACCTGATGACAGATATTTTGGTGATGTGGCAGCTTTGCCACACATGAAATCCTTTGCCTGTTGTTTATCTCACAGGTGTTAGTGAAAAATGTTTCCCTACAAAAGAGATCAGCTAAAAGTTTGGAACAATTAGGGAGGGTCATCTCTTACCACAGTTAAGTAATGTGTTGCTAGAAATAGGAGATACTAGTGCTTCTCCCACATTATTGTGAACCAATGTTTAACTTTGCTTCCTCACTCCCAAGCAACAAAATTACAGCATGTCCTTAAATAACATGGTTTTCCGTGTCCTGAGGCGAATTTATTTAAAAAAAAAAAAAAAAAGTCTTGGTAAAGTGCTTAACATGCCTCACAAATTTTGAGCTCACCCTTTCTGCTTCTCTTATTTAGGAATTTAATCCTATACACAGCCTTGTACTTGTTGAATAGTGTTTGTAGACGACCTGCTCTATAGAGCAGAAGGGGCCGTGTGCAGTACGAGTTAAAAAAGTGGATTCCATGTACTTGTTTGCATTTAAATCATTGGACTTCACTATTTGTAAGTTTCCCAATCTGTAAAAACTAATGTAGTATTTCCTTCACCTACAGGTTTTGGGAAGATAAGCTTGTTAAACTCAATGTTCTTGAGATTCTCAGATAAAAGTCACACTTGAGGTGCCTATTGCTATTAAACTATTGCTTTGGCTGCCCTTTAGTGAGGACTGAAACTGTATTTACTTACAGGGATTAGATGGTGAATCTTTCTTTCCTAAAGAATCATAATTAACTGCCAGCAACTATGTTAGGAATCTCAACAACTATGTGATTTCGAGCAGTAGACTGATAATTGTTTACTTATGAAGCGCTCTCACTGGTTGTGCTCTTCTATCATGTGGTGATCTATACCCACCCCCGAAATGAACCATTTCTAGGGCATTTGCTTAAGGCCATTTGTTTTTTTTAATTGGTTCTCTTACAGTTATTAGCATTTGCTCACAAAGTTTTTCAGTTCTTCCCATATTTGTGTGCTAAAAATAAGAACTATTTTTGAATAATTTTGAATAACTTTATAATCCGTTCATGTTGGTATACTTTGACAGCTGTACAGGTGGATATAGAGAGGCCATTTCCTCATCTATAGCAATTTATTTTCTGCAGAGCTTGGAAACATGCTGTGTCTGCACATTTGCCTCACAAGCTCACAAAAAAGGGGAACAAGCTGAGCTGAACTCTTATGTTTCTTTTCTCCCTGCTGGGCTTGCTTGAGAGGATACCTTTTGTAGGCTTAAACAAACAGAGATTGAGGGACTCTCTTAATTTTTAACTTGTAAGTTGTAATTCTAATTCATCCTCTGTCCTGCTTTGCCAGAGAGATTCTACTCTGATTTATACCAGAAGAGCATAAATTGACTCAAATTGACTTAACATAATGTATTTAGTCTTCAAAGACCTTTAAAAGTGTTAATGGACTGTAAATCCTCTACAGCATTTTAGGGTTAAGATGGTAAGAAACCAATGTATAAACTGAGCTACAGCCAGCTTCCTTAAGTTAATGGTATTGAACCAGTTGTCTGATTTCTTTTGTGAATTTTTTCATGTGACCCACAGTTCCAAATCCCTGAGCCTTTTTTTTTTAATCTGTAACTTGTTCAGGAAGTATTCTCTGCCAAATGTTTGTACTGTGTTATGCTTTAGCCGTTTTAACACTTTCTATTTCACAACTGATAGTAAATACTTTGAAGGTTGTGGTGGTTTTTGTTTTGGGGTTTTTTTTCCCCTCACTTTTTTTTTTTTTACTTTTTAAGGTCTGAGTCATTCATTTCCATGTTTGAGTTGTAGTAAGCAAAGGCAATGGTTCTGTGGAGGTTTTTTTGTATTCTGACCTGATGATAAGTTAACATACAGCTTCCAAAAACTTTCTTTTAAAGCAGCTTTTTATTAGTCATAGGACCTTTCTGGTTCTGTAAATTCATGACTCCTTTAAAATTAATGCTCTGGTACATTCATGACTTCAGCCTTGGCCTTCTGTACACATTGTCTATAAAGACTACTCAGTAGAGCTCGCACTACTCCTAACCTCAGTAAGCTAGGCTTAATGGCATTAGGCCTAAATGAGAGTACAAGATTTTAAAGCAAAAATAGTTGAATATGAAAAGAATTTGCTGTCACTTACGAATGGTTTTCCTCAACCCCTTCCCCAAAAAAACCCTAAACACACACACATGCTGTAACATCCAACTCCAGCACTAAATAAAACTCTTAAAACAGGTGTGCCATGATGAAGTTAAAAATGGCATTAGAAATTCTTACATAAATGGTAAGCATTCAAATCTGAAAATCACCACCACCATCTTGATAGATATACATTAAATCCTTGCTTGTCAGAAATAACTGTTCTGTTAACATTTTGGCACTTTGAGTACCAGTGAGAGAAGGTTCAAACTTATGCTTCATACTGCCAAAGGCTGCTTGCAGACATGTTAGTCGAATAATACTGAAATGCCACTGTGCATATACACAACTTTCCTCTAGTGGTAAGTGAGAATACCAAGGGAATATATGAATTTTTTATATCCTCTCATACTTTGCTCAACAGAGTGACATATCTTGGAAAAGAGGGCACTGTGGGAAGGGTGGATGTTGAAGTATTCTGCTTGACCAGAAAATTTGTTGGGGAGAGAAAGGAGAAACCAGTGAATGAACATTGATGAACAGCTACTTGCTACTGGAAGTATGGTTTCCTTCTGCACGTGAGGAACCCTCACAGAGGGGCTTTTTTTCCCATAAATTCTAGTGAGCTCTAGAACACGCTGTTATGTAAGTTGACTCTATTGATTTACACATGTAACTGAAACAGGTATTTGTTCGGTGCTTCTGCTCTAATTGCTGAAGGAAGACCTAGTGTCAGTGTTACCCTTTGGCAAGGCTTATTCCACTCCACTGACTTTTAGCACACAAGCATCAGCTCAATTAAATCCCTGAAGTCGGATGCATCCATGCCCTTTGTGAAAATGTACAGAACATCGAAAACAGTAAGAGCTCTCTGTTTCAATGAATTGTGTATATTTTCCTTTAAAGGAAAAGCATTCTAAAAATACTTGAAGTACGTAAGTTATTAATAGCTTTCAGATTCCCAAGATAACTTTTAAAAATTTTGCAAATTCTATTTACAATAACATTGAATATAATCTTCTTTTCTTCTTTCTTTACTGGATACTTCAGAAACCAGATTTCAAATGCTGTGCATAGCCTGTGAGTGTCCTTGTACCTCTGGCTGCATATGTTAAAGATTTTCCTATAAATTATTTGGTGGTAGACTATTCTAAACACCTCTTTTGTTTGTGTGTATGCACACTCATATTTAGTGAAATAAGCATGGAAATGGATTCCGTTGTAGTGTCAACTAAGTCCATAATAATTCATACATGTAATGCTTCTGATTTGAATAACCTCAAGATGAAATAGGAACTGCCTTTGGTTGATCTAGTGTGCTGCTTCTGTGTATGGAATTAGAAGCTTCACCTTGGCGTGTATGAAATCCAGACTTGGTAAGGTTGTCTGTAGACAACCTCGTACCTAACCATTATATCTATATGTAAGGGTTCATACCCTTTTCTCTTTCAGTTTATAAGTCCTGTCTGATATACCTGAATGTTTTGATTATCAATATGAATATTTAATCCTATTTCAATCCTGTTTAGTTCTTATCTAGCCTCAAAGGCATCCTGTGGCTGTATTCTACAGCATAATTATCAGTTGTGAGAGTTTTTTAAAACCGATTTTCTCATACTTTTCAACAAAACAAAACCTGTTTTCGTGCTGGGTAGAGTTTGAATATTAATCTAGGCTATAAATATTTGTAACCGGTTCATGAAAGCACAGAGAGTTCAAAAGCTGTCATGAACTGCATGCAGTGCTAGTGCTCCATTGTGGTAACGCTGCTGGTCTTGCAACAGAATGATACAAAATATCTTTGAAATCATGTTAACACACTTCGTTACTTGCAGATATCTGCAGTTAGACATGAAAATAGATTCAGGATGGAGTTAAAACTGAGATGCTTTCTGTGTTCAAGTAATATTCCCCAAATGACTGAACTAATATTTGACTGAGAGCCATGTCTCAAATTTTAAAACTTTGTCATTTGGGGGATATTATTTTAATAGATTAAAGCACCACAGTTTTAAGTATATCCCGAATTTAAACTTGGCCTGGCAACAGTACTTCCTTAAGAATTCATTTGGAGTCTGTTAATTAGAACTTTTAAAATTTCAGTGTTAAGTAAGTGTGTAGAATAGAAGTGACTGAAGGCAGATAGGGCCTGATTCTGTATGGCAACTCACTGCATTCCAAACTAGGAAACTGTTAGCTGCAACTGTGGTTTTCCTCTGAAATAAGATGTCTTCTGTCTTACAGCACCTTTTCTCCCCTCTCTCATATTAGTAGTTGTTGAAAAATTAAGCTGGATTCAATGCACATTTGCCAATCCCAGGGGCCTGTACAGTACCTATTTTGGAGATGTGCTAAGCGTACTGACATGATTTGCAAACTCGGAGCTGAGTTTTTATGTTTTCAGAAAAAATTCATTTGTTCAAGCATGTTTAGCAGCTGTATTTCCAAGAAACAAAGGGAGTGATGTATTGAAGACCACTGATGTAGAAAAGTGTCCAGAACAATTGTATTCTTCCGGGGTCCTGTAATGGGAGCTGGTAAGACTGTTCTGGTCCCTCCCCAGAAACTGTACTTACTTTTTCACCCTACTGGATTATGAGGAAAAAACCTAAATTACTCCTGCAGCTGGTTTAGCATTGCTCTCTCACAAGGTTCATCTTGATCCCTGCAGAATCCAGCCTGTAAAATACGCCAGCATGTTGTGTATCAGACATCCTGCTGACACTACTTTGCTTATCTAATCATACTAATATTGACATATGACTGCTTCTGCTTTATTCTGTGGTAACCCTTGTTCTTTAGATATATACAAATCAGTGCAGATATGTTAATATAGTCTGGGCTTGTAGCTTTCAGTCATGTACTGACTCTCCCCTGGGATCCTCTGGTGGATTTGAAGGTCATCACCGGGTAAGAGGTCACTGCTAGGCATGTTCCTACAAAACATGAATTGTTTCATCAATGATTTTGAGACTTTAAGGTTGGTTTTGATCTAATTTTAGAACAATAGAAAATTTAAATTTCAAAGTGTGTTTGCAAGAATAGCTGAAATGTTTCACTTTGGATTTGTAAATGCAAAAATTCTTTTTTATAATGCTACAGTTCAAAATAAGGCTACCTTGAAAAAGAACTCCAAACTTCTGAACTTCCCTTTTCTTACAAAATGAAGAATGTGTAGTGTCTTTTTGCTTTTTTTAAAGACTCATTTTTTTCAAAATTGCAAAAGACCTGTATGTTTTCCAGAAGATGACTCTTCTGGTAAAGATCATTTGAGCAATGTGAGGCAATGCGAGGAATATTTGTCTTCACAGTGAATACTGCTCTCTCTTAAGAAAGTTTATTGCTTCCTGTCTCTCTGGCCACCTATCTTGGGTACTTTGAGTCATGACCCACAGCTGCTATAGGCTGGCTCAGCTCTCCAGGCACTAGTTCACTTCATAACATCCAAAGCTGTAGCCCAACAGCTACTGGATTTGTAAGTTAGAAGCCTGTTTACCAACTGAAAATTAGAGATACCCCTAGGCCAAAACTTTTGATTCAAAACAACTTTAAGCTTTGACACTGGAAATATGATCTAAATAGTCATACACCTTGACCCTACACTAGCAAGGTGGGGACAGATAATATTTCTAAAGTGTCAGTGGAATTTTATTAAGCTTAATTTTCTAATGAGCAGCTATAAACTGAAGATAATTTCATCTGCATACCTCCATTAAAGAGAACTCTTATTCTTCTTGTGGTTGAAGATCCTTAAATATCTCTATATATAAGTACTTGAAAATGTAAGCAGTGAAGATTTTAATCTGATTATTTTAGTACAGAGATTTTGTTTTTAAAGATACTTGCTTAAACAATATTTAGTCCTAAGGATCAAATGGATCACATTTCTTATTAGAAACAGGGTATTTTAAAGTTTCACAGAGAGCTAATGAACTGGCTAGCGGAGGGTTGTAGAACGAGTAATACCTCTTGCTGGGTGAAATCTATTGCATAATGTTAACCTTTTGCATGAGCCAAATTTCTCAGTAGAATAAACAATACACAAGTGGTACCTATAGTGCAGCCTCAGAAAAGAAGCAAGTTATGATTGATTTACCATAGCAATGCCATTATATCTCTCGTACTTTGAGGTCCATATCATGCCCCTAGCACTTGTAATTCACTATTAAACTATTAAAATTACAAAGTCAAAGTCTTTTGTAAAAATTGAGATCCCACTTTTCCCTTTGAATGTTTTACTATACCAATATGAGGTCTTTTGGCCAATGTGCCTTAAAGAAAAGATTTCTTTTAATTCTGTAATTTCAGAAACTTTTCTACTATGATATATAAGGATATATTTCTAGTGCCGTTCTATGAACCCAAGCTTTCAAAAATAAGTCAAGATCTGCAGATTGATGAGATTCAGGCTTTTTTGTTTTAACATTTTTAAGCCAAATGGTATGGTTTTTATTTGGCTTCTGTGGTTTGCAGTCTTCACAGTGCCCTTTGACTGTGTTCCTAGAGCTCTAATCCCTGAATTCCCTTTCAGTATTTGCAAGAGCACAGAACTGAGGACAACTGCAAGATTCCCCAGCTGGCAATATTGAAAACGGAGTATCTATCTTAGCATGCTATTAATCTGTAATTTATTTGACTGTGAGGCTGTGGAAGTTAAAATATAGTGGCTGTGAGTGTTCGAGTCTGCCTGGCCAAGTTAAAAATGAATAAATAGAACTGCTGGGAATTCACTTACCACAGTGAAGAGAATTAATTAGAGAAAATACGTGAAAGAATGTGTCAGTCCTATATTTGTATGTATCTACCCAGATACTTCCCCTAGAAATACCCACTGCTATATATCATTTCATTCAAGGGTGTTTAGTTACAGGATATCATTTTTAATACTATTTAAATAGTTAATCCAACTAAGAGTTGAGAGAAAAAGGGTGCAAATGTTAATACAAGGGATGGGTGTGTCTATTTTACCTGCCAAATGACAGAATTACGATATGACTGCTATTTTCAAATAGGTTTATTTCAATTGGTTTGAATGACAGTAAACAGAGAGGGTTCTTCTGACTTTGAGATAAGTAAATAACACATACAATTACAAATCGTGCTAGCTTTGATGTAATTAGCTACAGCTTCACTGAATTTCCTAAGAAAACCCCACTTTAGAGAGGATTTGGCCCTTTAGAAGATTGGAGAAGCTGATTATGTGTCATCTTGCCCACTGCCAGTCACCATCTGGTGCGCTGGCACCTTGTGGTGGTTTAAATGTGACAGTAACATTACACAGGTGTAAGAACAGCAGGAAAAAAAACAATAGCGAATCAGGACCATGAAGTACGGTTGGGAAATACTTGGTTTACAGTGTACAAACAGATTGTTCTTCCAGCTTGAGAAAGAGAATTTGGCTCTGTTAGTATTTGGCTAAGCTTTGTCAGACTTCACATGAACAAAAATCAGACTTTCTGCTTGGGTCTGTACATCACAAGAATATATACAAAATCTGGAATAGTCCTTCAAGTGCTCTGCATACAGTTTGAAAGGTACATGACCTCTGGTCTTATTGTTAGCATGCCCTTCTAGCTCTTGCGGTCTTTTTCGGTAACACTCAGTTTAGAAAGTTTTTTTTTCTTTTAAACTAGAGCAGTATGAATACATCACTCCTTGAGGAAAAATTTTGGCTGTCTCTCAGAAATATAGCAGGATTTTCATTTGGCAGAGGATTGGCAACAGAGAATAATTCTTAATGGAATTACCCAGGAATTCCTTGAACTTTTCAGCATTATGCAAATATGGGCCTAAGAACTAATGCAAATGAGTTTGTTTAATTACACTAATTTAAATAATCCTTTATATTTCTGTTACTGATAAAATGGAAGTCTTAAAATAATCAATCTTGAGATTGACCCTTTGGCCCTGCACAACAGAGCACTGACAAATCTTTTTGATGCAACCAGCAACCTGTTTTGATTTACCTGTTTCAACAAGCTTGCAGTTGTTTCCAATTTACCTACTGGTCATAAGGCACTTTTCAAATACAGACTTTTTAAAATTTCAGAATGCCTTCAGTAATCAACTGTTACTAGAGCTGTGTTTAGAAATGGACACACTGAAGAAGAAAGTATAGGAGGTGCCAGTTCTGCTACTGACATTGCTGGCTAAAGAAAAATGTTGTGATTCCCTTTGCAGAAAAGGAAATCTTGTGTTGATTTCTCTGGAAGATGCACACATAAATGGAGAGGTGGGTAGGGTGGAGCATCTTCAGCCACGGCTGGTGGTATAATCAGTGCAGATGGGGACTGTCATTTGGAACAATCTGCAGCTAAATTGTGCCGGGGCTGTTTTAGCTGCCACCAACCAAGTATGAGGGAAGCATGACAGTATCTTAGCTATTTAGACTCTAATTCAGAAAGAGTAACATTTAGGTTTTCCAATAGTAGAATTTATATGATTGTAGCTCTCTCTAGTGTTGTTTTTTTTTTCCCCTGGTAGTGGGTTATGCTGCTGGCATTTTTTTTTCTGCTAGATGCTTTGTGCATTGTGGTATGGAAGTTGTTTATGAAGAATTTATCCAAACGAGTTTCACTTCTTGTGAAGGATCCTTAACCATGCCTCCTTCATAGTGCTGCTTGGCACACACAGTGCAAAATTCTGATTTCAGAAAATTTGGAATCAGGGACAGTGTCTCAGCTCATGTAATTCAGCACAGTTCCACACAGGTCTAAATGAGAATCTGTTTAAAAATTTATCATTTAAAAAATATGCTATCTCTGCCCACTACAGGGATATGTAAGAAATTTTGTAACAGGCAGTTACAGAATAACATGTTAACAAATCTCTCCTGAGCCGGAGCTGCTACTACATGGCTGCTGTCCTGAAACATGAGGATTTTTATCTAAACCACTTGAGTGACAGCCCCCAGGAATACACCTGTGACCAGTCACAATTTTCTCTGTTTGTTAAAAAGGATGCATGAAATCACATGCTTTTTTGTGTGCATGAAACGTTCCTGAAAAGGTAGACTGGACACAAATCCGTGTCTCAACCTGTGGGAGGGAGGGGGCCTGAGAGAAGCAACTTGCCTAACTGGCTGCCAACCGAATGGCTCATTCCAAGGTCCAGGTGCCTCGACTGTGGAGATATTGCTGGTGAGGTGTGTACGGCGGGGCCGTACCTGGCCTGGGCC
>NW_009226859.1:0-223 GCF_000690835.1 Fulmarus glacialis | reverse complement strand
CCCCTCCACTATCCCATCTGGTGTTTCGTGGGTCATGGCAGGTGGGTGCGGGGCCTGCTTGTGAGGCCCAGGCGGAGGGAGGGTGCTGCGTGGCAGATAGGGGAAGGCGGGCCGGCTGAGCTCAGCAGGTGCACGTCTGGAAAGAGCACCTGGCGCAGTTCAGGAAAGCCTGTGTGCCTCCATGGATGTGTCTGATGGTTTTGTGACCCGCGGCCCCTGGGCC
>NW_009226858.1:989-1899 GCF_000690835.1 Fulmarus glacialis | reverse complement strand
CAGCCCGGCCCCAGACCGCCTTTCATGGGGTGCCCGGTGCAGAGAGCAAACCGCTGGCGCATGGCGCGGCCATGCCTGGCTCCATCCCGCAGCGGCCCCGCCAGTGGCCCGCAGCCCGGATGGGACGCCGCTGCCGGCTGACCCACTTTATGGGGAGCCTTCGTTAAATAAATCAGGGGAGGACACCCATCCCCTTGGCCAGGGAGCCCCGTCAGTGCATCGCGCCTCTCGAGGGGACCAGCAGGACAGCCCCAGCTGTGGTTTCAGCTGCTTAGTGCTGCCTGGCACCCTGGTCTTTCCCGGGACACTGGGGGATGCCAGTTTGTCACCTCTGAGGGCTTGGGGCTGGCAGCATGGGGACACACTGGGCTGGCTGTCGAGGCTCTCGTTTTGATGCTGCGGACAGACCTGGGGGCTGCCACACATCCCTGCGTCCCCTGCGCTGTGTCCCAGCTGCAGTAGGTCCAGGTCGAGAGGGGACGAGGGGACAACGGGGAAAATAACATTTTCAGTGGGAAGTCTCCTTTTTGGATGATTTGCTCCAAATGCCCTAGCCAGCTCCTACTCTGTGCTGTCCCCACTCAGCAGGTGACCCCGGGGCCACCCCGCTCACTGGGGGCTCAGCCTGAAGCTGTGGATGAAATCAGGGTCCCACCGATGCCGTGGGGATGGGGACTGCTCCCCAGTGCCTGGCTGCGCTGGGATGGCATCAGTCTGTGTGAAGCCCTTTCCATGCCATCCAGTGTGCCCACTGGCCATGAGCCCCCCTGGCAATGCTGGTGGCATCCCCGCGCCGGTGCAGGATGGGTGCGCGCTGCCCCGGGGAGGGGGCTGGTCTCGCATCTGGCTGGGTGTGGTGGGGAGCTGGGCTCGGACCCGGCAAAACCCTTGGAGACCCAAGGGCTTGGAC
>NW_009226858.1:542-959 GCF_000690835.1 Fulmarus glacialis | reverse complement strand
CCCCATCCCCTTCCGCAGCTTCGGGGTGGGCGAGGCACTGACGAGGTGCTCCGGGATGGGCAAGGGGGGGTCCCCAAGGTGGGGGACACCCGGCACGGCTCACAGCCACCACAGACTGGAAAGCCTTCGCCTTCCAGCAACGCCGTGCTGGCGTGGGATACGATGGGACAGCCTGGCAGGGTGGAGGGAAATCTGGTCCCCACATGCTGGCTGGCGGGAGGGGACGGTGTCCCGTGCTCAAGGAGACGCTTTGCCATGAGCAATCCCATCCTGGCTGCAGGCAGCTGCATCCCCGCCCTGCCCGCAACCCCCTCCAGCGGGAGGGCTTGGTGTGTGAGACGCCCTCCACCCTATGTGCCGCTCGAGGTGTCCCCATCAGGGATGTGGCAGGCCCTCACCCCTCCCCAAGGTCGGCCC
>NW_009226858.1:0-252 GCF_000690835.1 Fulmarus glacialis | reverse complement strand
GGGGCCCCCCCGCCGAAGCGGGGTCACGGGAGGCTCCTGCAAAAGCGGTCTCGGGTGCCAGAGCCCTCGGCGCGGGGCTGAGAGCGGTGGCTCTTTTTGGAGCCGCTGCTTCCAAGGTGATGGAGAAGAGCATCTCCTGGGCCGGCTCCATCACAGGGGGTTGTCTCCCAGAGGATTTACTATCCCGATGGAAGGAGCCCCAAGGGCTGGTGCCGCACAGCCGGCTGGCAGAGAGGGGCTACACCGCCGCGC
>NW_009226857.1:15186-15554 GCF_000690835.1 Fulmarus glacialis | reverse complement strand
CCTCGGGCTCGCGGGGGTGAGTAGCCGCGGTGGAGCCCAGCAGCATCCTGCTGCCTCTGCAGGGATCCTCTTGGGCAGCGGAGAGTTTTCCCCACCCCCAGCTCTGCCGCTGCCTCTTTGTTTTCTGGCAGAAGCCTCTGTGCCTTTTCATTGCCGTTGAGGCGCCGAGCAGGAGCCTACATGTGCCGTGTGTGTGTCTCGCCGGGAACGTGATGCGGGCTGGCAAGCCTGCCGGGCCGGGCATCTCCCTCGCGGGGCTGTGGAGGCTAGCTGGCAGCTTCGGTGTTCTCCTTTCCGTGGGCTTTTCCTTCGGTCGAGCAGGGCTTCGCGGCCGCTGGTTTCCTCTTTCGTATTGGCAGGGCTTCTGC
>NW_009226857.1:14711-15105 GCF_000690835.1 Fulmarus glacialis | reverse complement strand
GTCCTCCCTCGCCCCCGCTGAGAAGTCACCTGAGATTAGAGCAGTGCGAGGGGCTGCGGAGCCAGATACGGCAGTGGCTGAGGATTGCTTGTGCTGCGCCTGCCTCTCCGTGTATTTGATCTCTCGACTTCCAGCGGGGACTGAATTCCTGTGCTGGATTCTGGGCTCGGCTCATGTGAAAGGATCCAATTATTTCAGAGCTTTGAGCATCTCCATTTGCTGCCCATATTTGCGGCGCCCGGGTTTGCGCTGGCTGGAATTCCAAATGATTAACGTGGCTGTGACATCCCTCCTAGGGGTGTTATCTTTGCTCGCTGTCCCCCACCGCCCCCCTCTTCCTCCTCCGGCAGCGAGCGATCGAGACAGGCAGGCAGAGACAAAGGTCTGTCCTCAA
>NW_009226857.1:14415-14691 GCF_000690835.1 Fulmarus glacialis | reverse complement strand
GCATGGGATTTCCCTGCCCTGCCTGCTGCAGGTTTCCAGGGCTCCCAGTCGAACGCTGGAGCTGGGCGGCCGTGGGCTGTATCGCTGAGGTTTGAGCCTGCTGATGCTGGGTGGGCAGGGGGTGCTGCTGGCTTTGGAGAGCTGCCTGATTGTCCTGCCGGATTTTAAGCTGCTTTTCATTCTTTGACTGCGTTTTCCTGGGGAGAGGGGGCAGCCGTGCATGGAGGGGAGGCTGGCGGAGGGGGGGTTGGACGGGGCGGGGGAAGGCGCAGCACG
>NW_009226857.1:7556-14345 GCF_000690835.1 Fulmarus glacialis | reverse complement strand
TGCACGCGAGGCACCGGGCAAGGTGTGCGGAGGCGATCCATGCCAAGACATGGGGCGTCAGAGGGAGCAGGAGTAGGCTCCCGGGCCGGGAGCTCTGCTCCGGCTCCCTGAGCTCCCAGGGGAGGTTTCGTTGTGTTATCCTGGCTTGGCCGAGCGGAAGGGCTCAGTCCCTGTGGCACCTGTGCGTGGGGCTGGGGCTGGGGAGGCACTGCACGCCGCTGGGCAGACCTCAGCCCTTCAGAAGCCTGACGCAGTCTGGAGCCCCGGCAAGGCACCCTGCGGAGAGGGCTGCTCTGTCCCCAGAGGCTTCTGCACCCCGTCAGTGTCCCCTCCCGTGGGATGGGAGGAAGGGCAGCAACAGCACCTCATGAACATGGGTGCTGCGGGGGCAGAGGGAGATGTCGGGTCTGTCTCTGTAGAAGCTGCCTCTGGTGGTTTCTAGGAGCTTGCGCTTCTGACATGGGCACTGCCTCTTGCCCCATCTTTCCCCTCTGGGCTCGGGCTTCCTCACTGTTGCCTGCACAGGGGCCAGCACTGAGCGAGGCTCTGCGGCTGCATAAATCTGGCACAGCAGGAGGCCTCCTGAGGACCCCTGAGAACAGCACTTGTCCTTGTGGAGGGGCAGGGATGCTCCCTCCCTCTCTATCCTCCCTCCCTCTCTCTTGTTTCCTCCAAGTGTGAGCTCCTTCCTCCCCAACCTGAATTCCAGGGGAGTGCCAGAGCCATGTCCACGCTGGTCATCTTTCTCTTCAGGCACAGTTTGCTTCTCTAGCATCTTTCTAACCATCTTCTCTCCAGGATTGCCACCTCTCCTATGGATGGTGCTGGAGGTGGTCCCCAGCCTCACGAGTCTGTCCATCTCTCTCCTGACGGTGATATGCCTGATCTGTCAGGCTGTGGAGAAACCCTTCTCTGGTGGCAGCATTACTGCTGGTGCTGCTGTCCTTCAGGGTTGTGATGGAAACTTCCTGCCTGCTGGCACTTCTCAAGCTCTGCTCTTAGCCTGTGCCAGGGAGCTTCTGGGTTTGTGCTTCCACTGGTTAGATTTCCTTCCTTCTGCTTGGGTTCGGATAGGGCCGATGGAGCTGCAACTTATCCTTCAGGCTGTCTGTTTCCAGCAGTTTCTGTTGCCTCTTCTCTTACCTTGTGCTTTGCTTGCACTGAGGATGATTATTTACCCTCTTGTAATGACAGCCCCTCTCTTTTCTGTCTGCATGGTGTCTGCTTCACCCCCAGTAAGGCTGCAAAGGTCTCCTTAGCACTTCCCAGGAGAGGGAGCAGGAGGGAAGAAGGCAGGAAAGGCCAGTTTGGAGTTGGTTTGGTTTTTTTTGTGGCCTAAATGGTGCAAGGACACCTCTCGGCCCTGCCAGCCCCCAGGCATGATGCTCTGCAATGCCCAGACCCAAGCCTCTTGTCCACTGGCCATCTGCCCTCTTGACTGGCTGACGGTGCTTTTCTGGGAAGCCACATGGATCCCCACTGGGTGAGCGTGGCCCCTTTGGACACACCTCTTGCTCTCTTCCTTGCACCAGTGCTGTGCTGCCAGCCCTGCCAGGCTCCCCTTTCCAAGGGCTTTGCTGGTCCTGCCCTATGACAGATGCCGCCCTGGCTGGCAGAGCTGCCCCCGCAACCGTCCTGCTTCCTTTCTAGACGGTACAGTACAGTTAAAACAGCAACAGATCCTTTTGCAGGCTGCAGCCCGGCATGTGGTACAGCTGCCGCATCATCCAGCCAGGGATCCTTCCTCAGCGGCCATCCTGCTCTGTTGCCACCAGACTGAGACCACAGTCTGTTAATCCTGGGTCCCCTCTGGATGTGCTAATAGGAATGAAACCAGCAGGTAAGCCAAGTCCCTGACCCCCGCCCCCCCAAGCCTGGCTGTGTCATCCCGCATCAGGGTCTGGTGGCTCGGTGTCCCCAGGGAATGCAGTGTCTCTGCCCCAGTGCCTGGGAGATGCTCCCTCCCTGCAGGTCCTTTGGCACAGGGTATTTCTTGGCTGTTGAAGCGTGGTGCCCTTCCCTGGGTGTCGCCGGGCTGGAGGAAGAGAGGAAAGCTGTGGCTGGCATAGCTCTGGACCCAGGTGCTGGCAAAAGCACAGGTCCCCTCTGTCCTGTGAGTATCAAGGGGGCCTGGGAGCTTGGCAGGAGCAGGACAGAGAGCAGGAGGACCTCTGGCTGGGCTTCCCCCAACAGGCAAAGCCCTTTAAGTCCTATCTTAGAGTCAGAGCACCAGCACAGGCTGAAACACTGGCAAAATCACCATTACTTGGGCTTAGGAGCAGCCAAACTCTTGGCTTGGGCACTACAAGTCCCACATGCTGAATCCAGGGGATGGTACCTGTGCTGCTCAGCTGAGCTGGTGAGGACCTGGGCCTGTCCCATGCAGGTGGCCAGAGGCTGGGCTCTGGCCCAAGGGGAGGAGAAGGGAGAGGTGACCGGGTGCTGTCTCCCCGTCCCTGCTTAGGGTGCAGGAGTCCCTGGTCCCTGCGTTGTTCTCTGGCTCTCTAGGGGAGCGGTGGGCTCCCGCCGGGTGCTGAGCCCTGCTGCGAGCTGGCTGGGGTCTCAGCAGGGAGGAGCTGCCCTGGGAGGCAGAATAAACACAGCCAAGAGAAACCCCAAGGACTAGGAGAAGGGGGACGGGAACCTCCCTTGGCCATGGTGCTTGCAGGAAGGTGAGGAGCAGTGCTGTGCTCCTGCTGCTCCCCGTCCCAGGCTGCAGGGCAGCCCTCCAGGGGTGTGTACAAGGAGGTCCCAAGGTGTACCTGGAGACACTTTTGGGGTGGGCTGGGGAATCCTGGCATTTCCCACCACGATGTTTTGGGAAACAGTGTCTGGGCTGGCAAAACATGGTGCAGCCCCTTGTGCTAGGTGTGTGCACTACTGGCTAGTGCTGGTATCACCGGGTGACTAGTGTTGACGTCTTGGCTGGGATGGATTTGTGGTGGCAGCATGTCAGCCTCTCCTGATGGACCCATTGCCCCGAAGGGCAGCTGCCGCTGGGGAGCAAAGGGCTGTGACTGCAGAGGGATGTGGGAAGCAGAAAGAAAGGATGCAGGTGAAACTGCGTATGTCTCCCAGCATGGACATGAGCAGGAAGGATGTGGCTTTCTCCCACCGCACCGTGCTTACTCTTGCCGCCGGTTGCTGATTTTGCTTCCCAGCGGTTGACTGTGCCACGCAAGCCATGGCACAAATGTCCCCCAGGGATGGAGGAGGGAAGCAGCAACCTTCCAGGCAGGCGTGTTACCACCTCGGCGTCCGCCTACAGCTGTGGGCATTCACTTTCTTTTCTACCGGCCTTGGTGCAGGCCCCATGTAGGGTGCCAGAAGGAGCTGATCTTTACAAAGAGCTTTTGTTGAGGTTTTGGACCAGAGGTTTGTTATGCTACGGCGTTGATTTGCACTGCTGCAAGTGCTCCTTGGGAGCTGGTGTATTGTGTCTCTGTTCTGGCTGGTCGCTGGCAGTGCTTTTCCCCAGCACTGCTGGCGGTGGCTTTTGGGCTAGCCGGCTCTTGGGGACTGGCCATGACTGCCTGTTAATTACAAATCTTATTGGAAATGTAATGAAAGAACAACCGGTATCCTGGGGCAGGCAAGGTTAGGCAGCGAGCACAGCAAGTGCCCTGCTGAAGCTGATTTCCCACCTGCAAGATGATGGGATGCAGAACTTGCCAGACCAGGGTGCCAGACCAGGTGCCTTGTTCAGTGCCTCAGAGCATCCCTTCGGGAATTTCATTCATCTGCCTGGCCCTGCTCTTTCCAGATTCAGAAAAGTGCTCATGGGTGGGAGGCCCAGTGGGATAGAGGGCAGCTTTGCTCTGGATGGCTGCTGCAGTGAGCCCCCAGGCTGCATAGGGAGGGACACGGGGAGGGCATGGTCCCCAGGGATGGGCAGTGTTTCCTCCTTCACTCAGAGGTTCCTGGGCCAGCAAAGCTTATGGGCTGCCCCTGCCACAGAGGGGTGAGGATGGAGGTGTCCCAGGGCTCCTGCCCACTCTGAAGATGTTGCACCACAAACTGCTGCCCAGGCTGACTCTCCTTCTTGCCCCCTTCCAGGCATCAAAGCTGCGGTGCCAGTGGATTATGACCGCAGGGGAGCTGTGTTGCATCTGCAAATCTCTGTTGTGCATCAGGGGCACATCTGAGCAGGTGAGTGCTGTGCACATGAAAGGACTGCTGTCTTTGCACTGGGGGAAGCTGGTGGGGGGCCATCATGGCTCAAGGCTGTCAAGCTTCTGGTTTCTGCTTTCCCTGCCAGGCATCTCTTATTGGAAAAAAACAATTGCAAGCTCTTCTCCTTGTCTGTAGGGCCAGAAAGTGTCCTGTGCTGTGGGTGAAAGGGGCAGGAGGTGGACATGAGACCAGCAGCTAGCTGGAGGTTGCTGGTGCTAGTGATCTGCAGTGTCTTGGAAAGCAAGACATGAAATGGTCACCAGAAAGAAGCAGGGATCTGTTCATACGCACAGGTTTTCATACAGGAACATATGCAAATCAAGGTGATAGCACTGCCTGAGATGGCAGAGATGTATGTGGCCTTTGGGTTTGGGAGGTCGGGGGGGGCTGAGTCTCGATGCTGCCTTCTCTGCCTGTGTGACCCACAGGCAGGCAGTATCCTAATGCACTTCTTCTGGAAAGCATATGAATCTCTCCAGCCCTGCATCTTCCCCTTTCCTTCCCCTCAGAGCCTCTGTGCAGACTGAAAGAGCTGGAGAGGTCGGTGCAGAGATTCGGAGACACACCGTGATGGTGGGAGCCATTCCACGGCAGCCACGCCGCTTCTGGGGGGTGCCTGGCTGGCAGGTGTCTTCAGCTAGTTGTGCCAACGACCGCCCGCTGCGGGACAGGGAAGTTAACCCAGAGCAAAGCGGGGCTCTGCTGCAGAGGGGTGAGTGTGGGGGCAGCCAGGACAGGCTGCAGTGTGGCGGGTTACACAGGGGAGTTGAGGTTGCCAGGGACCTCTGGAGGTCATCTGGTCCAACCCTTCTGCTTAAGCAGACAGCTTTTGAATATCTCCAAGGATGCAGATTCCACAACCTCTCTAGGTAACGTGTTCCAGTGCTTGGTCACCTTCACAGTAAAAAAAGTGTTTCCTGATGTTCAGACAGAACCTCCTGTGTTCCGGTTTGTGCCCATTGCCTCTGGTCCTGTCACTGGACACCACTGGAAAGAGCCTGGCTCCATCTTCTTTGCACCCTCCCTTCAGGTATTTATATACATTGAGCCTTCTTTTCTCCAGGCTGAACAGTCCGAGCTCTCCCAGCCTTTCCTCAAAGGAGAGATGCTCAAGTCCCTTAATTATCTTAGTGGCCCTTTGCTGCACTCAGGTATGGTCTCACCAGTACTGAGCAGAGAGGAAGGATGACCTCCCTCAGTCTGCTGGCAATACTGTGCCTAGTGCAGCCCAGGATACTGTTGGCTGCCTTTGTGGCAAGGGCACGTTGCTTTCTCATGTTCAACTTGGGTGTCCCAGTGTCTTTTCTGCAAAGCTGCTTTCCAGCTGGTCAGCCCGCAGCATGTGCTGGTGCATGGTTATACCTTTCATCGCTCCTTTTAAACAAAATCACTGGGCTCAACCACCCTGGCCTGCCACTTTCCCATCCCCATCATGGTAGGGGTCAAAATACCACGTGCAGCCTCGCTCTCTAGATAGCCTTGACCCACTTGGAGAACCAATTCCACTATTGCATGCCTGCCCCTAAGCCTTTGCTCCAGAAGAGCAGGCAGAGCTGTGGGGACAGGCAAAGGACAGAGCTGCCAGGCACAGGCAGTTTGTAAGGTTCTGGAGCTCCTCAGTCTGCCGGTGACTTTTGCTGCATCTCCTCAGCTCTTGCAGCCATCTCAGTATTTATCATGCCAGAAAAACTCGTGGCCAGGATTCTCCCAGCTCTGAAACTGGGCTGAAAATCAAAAGTGAGGCGCCATGCAGCAAGGAGGAGGTCAGGCCCTCGGGGCAGGCAGGGGTGGGTGGTGAGCTCTGTAGCCCCTGGTACCACCCCACTGCTGATTGAGGTGGTCCAAGCCGGCAGAGCTGCAAGGTTAGGTCAGGTTTCCCCAGGCTGCCCAGCCAGGTTTATGTCCCTGCCATGGGGCTGGCAGCGTAGGGCACCAGCCTTGCCTCATTCAGCGCATGCGGCTGGGGCAGGTCTTCTTGGCTAGCGCTGGGAGATCTTGTTGCTGCTGCCCAAAGAGGTGATTACGGGTCTGAGCCCCTGGGACTGGTCTGACCTGCCTGACTCCTGCGCTCCAGAACAGCGTAAGCACATCAGGTCCCTGGCAGAGAGCAGGCCCCCTTCTTCCCGCTTGTCCAGACTTGTCCCCAGTAGCCTCCAGTCCCGCTGGAGACTCCTCTCCGTGCCCAGGCCAGGAAGGAAGTGCTGATCCTGCAGGTGGGTGACGCTGCAGGGTTCCCCGGAGAGCCACACCAGCCTGGTTCCTCTTCCCGTGCCTGGAGAGGGAGGTCCGAGTGGGGCTGTACAGGGAGCTGCCCACATTCCGGCAGGTCCCTTGTGGCCAAAAGCCCATTTGAGGATGGCGATCCCATCAGGAGGGCTGATCTCAGTCCTCCTGCTCTCTCTTTTCAGATGCTGCGCTGCAGTGCACCCCATAGTGGAGGGCTCACCGGGACATCCTGAGCGAGGGGGGGTCCAGCTCCCACCCCCTGCCCTCGCACCTTGACCTGTGGCACTTTACGGTCCCCCTCCTGCTGCTGCATGGGCTGTTCTGACTCTGGCTCCGCTCGGAGTCCAGGCAAGTAAGGCTCCATGCGGCACATCCACGCGGAGACGTCCC
>NW_009226857.1:5708-7467 GCF_000690835.1 Fulmarus glacialis | reverse complement strand
GCCTCCCTTTCCCCCAGGGCGCGCCCCTGCCCCCAGCCTGTCCCGGCCCAGTGGAGAGGCACCCTTGGAGCCTTCCTCGCAGCGCTGCACCCACCGTGGCATCCTCATGGGCTACAATGAGACAGAGATCAAGCGCCAGAAGGTTTACCAGGTCTCTATCTTTTCCCATCTCTCCAGCTCCTCTGAGAGCACGGAGCAGCGGGCAGGCAGCCGGCCGGCTGTCAAGAGGGCTTACCCCGAGCAGCGAACTCCGGAGCGGGGGCGAGATCCCAAACGAACTCACTGGGGTGGTGGGGGGGTGGATGGCAAGCGCGACGGGGGCCCTGGGCAGGCTTCCCTGGACGATGACGATACCTTTGAGGACGGTCTGCTGGTGGAGGAGCTATCCCTGTGCGGCTCTGCCCAGCACTTCTCCCACAGCGGGCTGCGGGTGGTGGAGCACCGGTGTGATGGCAGCCCTAGCCACAGCCCCAAGGCCAGCAGAGAGGACAAGTCGCAGGATGTCTCCTCCTCCTGGCCCCAGCACATTGCTTGCAGTACTTTGCACACAAGAGACGGTTGCCCTGCCTCATCGGGGGATCAGCCCACAGACTGTGGGGAGAATGGGGATCGGGCAAGTGGCCACAACTTACTTCACCTTGATTTGCACAATATTGCACAAACAGCCCAGCTGGTCTCTGGTGGGAAGAGAGAGAAGCCAGGGAGCAGCCCAGCTCACAGCAGCAGGGCTACCGGAGAAGAGGAAGGGCCAGTGGTGGCCAATGGGTGCAAGGAGCCCCCAGCTCCGCAGACAGCGCTCAGCCCCGAGCCCAGCAACCTGAGCTCCCTGGAGAAGACACCCTGCGGGAGCAGCCAGCTCAGCGGCAGCATTAAGCTGCTGCCCGCTGGTGAGATTGTGGCCGACTCCTGTTCTGAGGATGAGAGCCTGTCCCCGCCGGCAAGGAAGAGGGTCCTGCCGTGCCATCCAGTGCCCACAGCCTGCCGCAGCACTGATGCCAAGGGGGCCCCATTCTGGAATCATCTGCTTCCCACAGCCAAGGTGAGCATCGCTTGTGTGGGGAGGCAGGGCATGGCTTGGGGACACCCAGAGCTCAGGGCTGTTTTTGTGGGCAATGTGGTCCATCGTGGCACAGCACCCTGTTCCTGTCCCAGTGCCACAGCACTGGTGTGAGCAGGACAGCGGCTGACAACCAGTCCTGGGACACACAGTCTATAGGCTGTCACCAACTCTTGACACCTTTTAGTCACTGGATCCTCTGCTTGCAACCAGCTTTTTAGCCTGGAGAACCTTGCTCGGACAGGACACGACCTCCTTGTGACAGCAAGAGTTGGATATGTGGCGTGGGGCCACACTCAGTGTCTGACAACTTCACATTAAGCCAGGCTGACTGGCAGGCTTGGGAAGAGTGGCTGTCTTCTGCCTGCCTGACGAGGAGGAAGTCAGAGGGGTGGGATGGCTTGAGTGCCTGGCCATGATATCCAGGACAAGAGTTTGGTGGCAGGGAGTGGGACTGGACATGCTCTGGGCAGAGAGTGGGAGCCCCAGTGCTGTGTGCGGAGATGCCACTGGCTTTTCTGCCATGCTGGGGTGCCTATGGCATGTCTCCAGGGTGCCACAAACTCAGAAATGGGGCAGACTCCAGAGGTTTGCAACCACCCTGGCAGCTCAGGAGCTGCCTGCAATTCCTCCCTGCTTACCAGCCCCTCCTGGCCAGCTCCATGCCTTCACCGTGTTGTGCCAGCTGAGGCTGTAGAAGGC
>NW_009226857.1:3394-5556 GCF_000690835.1 Fulmarus glacialis | reverse complement strand
CCCTGGGGCATGCCGTGGTGCAGGGACCCTCAGGGACTGACAGCAGAGCTGCCCTGGCTTCTTGCTGCTTGGAGCCAGGACGCACGGTCCGTGGGGCACAGCTCCATCCCTGCCCGTGTGCCATTTTTGGTGACTGTCCCCCAGCCCAGCAGCCCCCAGCACTGCCCTTGCAGAGTGAAGCCCTCCAGCAGCTTCCCTGGGTTTTCCCGCCCGGTCATGCCAGCCAGCTCCATCATCCTTTTGTGTTGTGCTGCCCTTTGTGTGGCTTCCAGAAGGGAAAGCCCCTGAAAAGGGGACATCTTTAAAAGGAGGCTGCGGTGTGGCTCTGCCTTTAATCCCCCCGACCCTACAGCTGTAGGAGCCTGGCTGTGGGCAGGGGCGGGCAGCACGGCCTCTGCCTGGCGGCACCACTGAGGACTTTGCATGAATCACCAGGGGTCGGGACTTTTCCCGGGCTGGTCGGGGAGCTTTGTCGTACGTGTTACCCTTCCCTGGGAGGTGCAAGGGGGTGTTGGTGCAATGGCTTTGTCTGGGGGTGCCCTGTCACTGGGGCTGGTCCTGAGACCTGCTTTGCAAGGTGGGAGCTGCGTGCTGCACCCTCGGCTTGGGTACCAACACCCTCATCCCCAGCAGAGCCACTTTGCGTTTTGGGCAGCCCCACATCTCCACCAAACACTGCAGCCCTCACGCTGCCCTGCTGGCTGCCCCTGCAGAGACTGCTGATGGCTCCACATGGATGGGAGCCTCTCCGATCTGCTGGGACCCTTGTGGGGCAGGGCAAGGGGCGATGGCACTTCCTGGGGGTGCGCAGTCCCCGGTTACTGCCCTAACATGGTTCTCTATTTCGTGTCCCCTCCAGAGCTCGGCGGATTGCACTGCGGTCGGGAGGAGGCTGAAGAGCGGGCTGCGCCTCAAATCGTGAGTATCCCAGCAGCCCTATGGGATGGACATGGGGGCTCGGGGTGCCCAGCCACCCCAGCACCCCACAGCTCTGTGGGAGGGTCAGGTTGAGTCCCTTCCCTGTCCCAGGTTCTCCCCTCCACAAGACCCCAGGCTGTGGGGCGGAGGGAGGTTTCTTCTGCCCTGGGTGCGTAGGAAAGTGGGTTCAACTTCCACCAAAAACAGGGACAGGGGGACTGGAAAGGGCAGCCCAGGGCTGCATACTCTTCAACCCGACTCCTGTCTTCTCTCCTTTCAAAGGCGACATCTCCGGAGCAGCCTCCGGAGGGGTACCAGGTCCTCTGCAGTGCCCTGGGCCACCACCACTGTCAGCCATGCTCTGCTGGGCAACTTTGAGGTAACAACGCCCACCTGCCAGGGAGCGAGGTGGGTCCTGGGAGCTCCAGGCTGGGCTGGCGACGGACATGAGAGGCTGAACCTGTCAGGATTGCCGGCATGGGGCTGGGCTGATTGTCCCCAAGGGCCTGACGTGCAGTGGCTGTGTCACATCAGCCAGTAGATCCTTGGGTGATGCACCAGGACCCTGGACCCTGCTGAGATGGCTGCTGCGGGGCTGAGCCGAGGTGCTCTCGCTGCTTCTCTGTGTTAAATGGCTGGTTTTAGCCCACCAATTCAGGATGGGTCTGTCTCAGAGCGAGCAGCCAGGGCCCCTCACGGGTGGTGTCTGGAAATCCGGGAGACACGCGAGGGCAAGCAGACACGCGGTTGCGGTGGAGATGGGGGTGATCTCACCTGCAGCTTTGAGGCAAGGGGCAGGACTGGTGTTTGAAGGTCCCTAACGCTTCTCTCCTCTCTCAGGAGTCTATCCTGAAAGGGCGCTTTGCACCGTCAGGGAGGATTGAGGGGTTCACGGCAGAGATCGGTGCCAGCGGCTCCTATTGCCCCCAGCACGCCACCCTGCCCGTTGACGTCACCTACTTTGACATCTCCGAACACAGCGCGCCCTCGCCTTTCCTGGTACGCAGATGAGGGAGGGCTGGGACCGTGGGGGAGGTGAGCGGGGGCTGTACCTGCACACTGTGCATCGTGGGGGCTGCCCCTCTCTGGAGAGCGCAGCCGAGCAACCGCCTACCTGAGGAGACCACTAGCTGTGCCAGGAGCAGTTTCTAACCCAAAAAGCAAAGAGGGAAAGAAGAGGGAACCCTTGCAGGCACGTAAACAGACAGGCTGGGGCCCAGCCATCTCCTGGCTGTTGGTTTTCC
>NW_009226857.1:3085-3320 GCF_000690835.1 Fulmarus glacialis | reverse complement strand
CATTCCTGGGGAGGGGGGCTCTCGGCTCTGTGCCGGGTCCCAGCTGGGCTCTCCATGGGCTTTCCCCCTCTCTCACGTGCTCACTATTTTGCCCCAGGGAGTGATTGACTTGGAGGCCTTGGGAAAGAAGGGTTACAGTGTCCCCAAAGCTGGAACCATCCAAGTGGTGAGTCGTCTCCTGGCCTCTGGCAGTGCCATGGGGAGGGGACTGGGTGGGCTCTGGTTGCCCCCTGGG
>NW_009226857.1:2462-2896 GCF_000690835.1 Fulmarus glacialis | reverse complement strand
TGCATTCCTGGGGAGGGGGGCTCTCGGCTCTGTGCCGGGTCCCAGCTGGGCTCTCCATGGGCTTTCCCCCTCTCTCACGTGCTCACTATTTTGCCCCAGGGAGTGATTGACTTGGAGGCCTTGGGAAAGAAGGGTTACAGTGTCCCCAAAGCTGGAACCATCCAAGTGGTGAGTCGTCTCCTGGCCTCTGGCAGTGCCATGGGGAGGGGGCTGGGTGGGCTCTGGTTGCCCCCTGGGTGGATATGTGCCATTACATTGTTTGGCAGGGCAGCAGCCAGAAAGCTTGTGCAGAGGGGATACGTGGCCACCAAGACAGCACAGTGGAGGGGAGCATAGGGTCCCCAGGGTGCTGGCAGGGAGACAAGGTGATGGGAGATACAGGGAAGGAAGAGGCTGGGGGGGGGGGGCGGGGGCTCCGGCGGAGAGGCTGGA
This sequence comes from Fulmarus glacialis, assembly GCF_000690835.1. NCBI lineage: Eukaryota > Metazoa > Chordata > Aves > Procellariiformes > Procellariidae > Fulmarus > Fulmarus glacialis. The sequence goes on along the minus strand of NW_009226857.1, from coordinate 2,464 downwards.
CA
>NW_009226857.1:1848-2233 GCF_000690835.1 Fulmarus glacialis | reverse complement strand
GGGAAGGAAGAGGCTGGTGGGGAGGGACGGGGTCTCAGCAGGAGAGCATGTACATGCAGCGGGGATGGGACAGGAGCAGAGGAGTGGAGGTGGGTGGAAAGGACTGACCTGTGGGCCTCAGGCTAAGCCCTCTGGGGCTGGTGTGGGGCTTTCTGGACCCTTGGGCCTGCTGGTGCTGCCCCCAGATGCCCCAGCCCCTGCCCTACAGATCCATTCCTGTGCCCTTCCCAGTCTCACCCCCTACCCCTCTGCCCCCAGACCTTATTTAACCCCAACAAGACTGTGGTCAAGATGTTCTTGGTGACGTACGACTTCCAGGACATGCCGGCCAACCACATGACCTTCCTACGCCATCGCATCTTCCTGGTGCCTGTGGGAGAGGAGG
>NW_009226857.1:264-1713 GCF_000690835.1 Fulmarus glacialis | reverse complement strand
TAGGGCAGGCCGGGAGGGATAGACGCCTGCCCCAGGATCACCCCATGTGTCCCCGTCTCCCCAAACCTGCAGGCCAGAGTGGGGGGATGGCAGCCTGGCCCCCTCGCCCTGGGGATGAGCAGGGACCAGTTGCTCTTTTGGGGAGGTTGGAGCTACCCTCCTGCCCAAGGGCAGTGGTCTCTGTCCCTCTGAATGCAACCGGAGCGTGGCCACCTTGGCAGGGGGGTCATGCCCCCCACCAAGGCTGTCCCGCCCTTGCCTGGGAGCCTGAGGCCCCTCCACCCTGCTCTTGTCTCCACTCAGGTTTCACAGCTCCAAGTCGGGGAAGATCTACCTTCACGATGACATTCGGCTGCTTTTCTCTCCAGGTTTCACAGCTCCAAGTCGGGGAAGATCTACCTTCACGATGACATTCGGATGCTTCTCGACTCGGGGATCCCCTACGAACTGAAATCCTTCACGGAGATGCCGAGGAACCCCTGCTACTCACCCCGGGCCTGACTTTCTCCATGCCTCAGGGCCACCGGGGAGCCTCCAGCCCAGCACTTTGGGGAGACATGAGTAAAGGGCCAGCAAGCAAGCACTGCCTTGAAGTATCGCCCTCCTCGCGCACCCCCGTCCTCCTGAGCAGCACGGACACCCATGCCCTGCAGCAGGGCTGGGATCACCGAGGGGGCTTCACCAGGAGGGGCAGGGGCTGGGGAGCAGCCCCGGTACTCCAGGGAGATGCCCAAGCCTTCTGCTGGCGCTGCTCCTAGCTTAGAGACTTGGCTGTAGCTGGGAGGGGGAGTGAAGAGTTGGGCTGGGGGCTCTGGGTGAGGCTGCCCACCCTGGTCGTGGGATTGGGAGCAGAAAGTGTGGAAGAGTTTGTATTTATTGGTATTTATTGTTGCTGGGAGCGCAGAGGAGGCTTGTGGAGAGGATTGGAGGTGCTGTGGTGTTCTTCCCCCTGACCCTGTCGGTGCTGGATGAGGCCCCTGGCAGCGCGGGGCTGCCCGGGTGGGGCAGGGCTGTTGGGGCAGCAAGGGTGGCTGGGGACAGGGACACCTCAGCCTATGGAAGAGAGGGTGACCCACCTCTTGGCCAGGGTGCAGCTCCCAGGCTGGGGCTGTGTTAAAAGCCTTGGGAGAGGCCGAAACTTGCTGGGCGCCAGCTCTGTGGGGCAAGCCCTGCTTCAGGCAGCATGGGGAGGCCTGGACTTGTCCTCTGACCCCTGTGGCTGGCAGGGAAGTGGCCATTGCCATGGATCCTGAGGCTAAGAGACACGGCTGTCACATGGCTGGGGACCTGGGGCTCTCTGCAGGAGCATGGGGACAGCCATGCTGGAGTAGGCTCTGGATCCCACGTGTGCTGTGGATCTGAGAGAAGGGTGAGATGGCCAAAAAATCACAGCCTTGCACCGTCTGCATGTGTGGGGTGAATCCCATCCAGGAGGCGGCTTTGGGCAGG
>NW_009226857.1:0-222 GCF_000690835.1 Fulmarus glacialis | reverse complement strand
GGCAGCAGGAGGATGGGCAGGAGCCCTCGCTTAGTCCCTGGGAAGAGGGGAAGCAGGAGAGGACATCACCCGGGAGTCGGGCTGGACCTTCTCGAGGAGGTGTGGGGGTGACCTGGAGCAGCACCCGTCCCCGCTGCAGCCTCGGGAGCTGCGGACCAAGCCCAGGGCGGGTCAGAGTGGGGCCCAAGGGAAAACCGAGCTTGCACGTACCCGCTCCGCATC
>NW_009226856.1:0-302 GCF_000690835.1 Fulmarus glacialis | reverse complement strand
CAATAAGCAGCTAATAATTGGCAACCTAAGGAGGACCTGAATCATTCCTTTTAAAAACCCCGGAGTCAGGCCATGAGGCACCGCAGCAGCCTCCCTGGAGGGGTACCCCCATTCCCCGTTGTCCCACGGGACCTCGGGATGTGGAACATCTCCCACCATGGCACATCCCGAAAACCCAGCAGGCTTTGGGGAACTCGGGCACCCTCCTGGGGCTCAGGGGACTGGCACTGCTTGTTCGCTGTTGGGGTTTTTCTGTTTCGTTTTTCTGGTGCAAGTTCTTCCCCAAAGCGGAGCCCAGCGTG
>NW_009226855.1:0-5336 GCF_000690835.1 Fulmarus glacialis | reverse complement strand
TCCGCGCGGGTCGGAACGCGCTCCCGCCTGCCGCATCCGCCTTCCTGATGGTTGGGGTTGTATCTGGGGTACCTTCGGGAGGCTGTGGGGATGAAGAGAGACTCGTCAAGAGATCTGCAAGACTCTTGCCGTCTTATTAAGAAAAAAAATTGTTGAGAGGGATGGTAAAAGAGCAATTTCAGATGATACCCCAATCTGTTTCTCCAACCTGGGAAAAAATAGAAGGCAGCAGTGGGGGAAGGAAGCGATGTGAAGCCGTGCTGTGCCAGGCACCTTTCTTTAGAGTGTTAAATTGATTTGCCGTTTCCCTGTGGTTTGGATACTTGGAGCAGCAGAAAGCCCTCTGATCCGTACCCGGTGTGCACTGTGTCAGACATGCTGTCCTGAGTTTGCAGGTGATTAAAAAAATGCAGTACCAAGGTTGCAGTGACTGTTTCCTTGAGTCTGGATCTCTGCGCTAATTAATTTGAGCTCTGTATAGGATTGCTCTCAATTATGCAGTGCTCTCCTCTCTCTCCCCACTTTCCCATCCCGCCTGGGGTAAGGCACCGCAGTCAGGGCTTCCGCTGGAGCCAGCGTTGGGCTGGGGGAAGCAGAGTCCCCAGGGACCTACGAGCACCCACAGGCACTGGGACTCGTACAACCACAGAGACAATCTTTATTACTCTTATTTTTTTGGACACAAAGGGGAAGCTATGTGCTTCACTCAGCCTCTTTCACAAAGAAATGAATAAATAAAATAAAGCCATAAATGAATCGAGCATTTCTCTCAAAAGCTTGAAAGGAAGAAATCAGGAGAAAATGCTATTAGTTCTATTTTTAAAGACTTGTGAGCTGCCTGGATACCATGGTGATGGAATTGGTGTAAGCACCTAGGTAGATACAAATCTCCTGCATGTCTGGAATAATGTAAATGGACCAGGACAGTAAGCAAGTAGAGAGTTTTTCCGTTTATCTAGTTTCCCTTCAGCTTTCTGTTATTAAACATGGTGATTCCCAAGCTGCCAGCATGGATGTTAAAATCTTCTGGCATTTCTTGCTATGAAAAAGTCCTAGGAAAACAAAGCCCACAAACAGAGCGGCTCCACGCGCGTATTTCCAAGCGCAGCGAGTGCTGAGCGCCCGCCTAGCAGCCCCGGGGAGCAGGGGCACTGGGGAGCGCTGCGGGGGAACCCACCGCCTGCAAACCCTGCAAGCCAGCACCCGTGCCAGCCACGGGAGGTCCTGCCCCGTGCCCAAACACGTAGTAACGAGAGCATCTAAGCAGTAGGTATTGTATTAGCGGAGAGTGGCTGCCAACCATTTGGAGAAGCTCCTCAGCAGCTCCAGAAAATCACAGAAAGCCGCAGTAAGCAGCTGGGTGAGGAATGCGGAGGGGAGTTTCAGGGGCGCGCGGAAGTTCCCAAGCACGGGGAGGTGGCCGGCACCCTCGGCAAGGGGAGCGGGGCTGGCTGCTGGGGGGCCCGGGCGCAGGGCAGAGCTGCTGCTGCCCCCCGCCCTCCTCCCGACTGACAGCTGTCATTCCCGAGCTATTAACAATAATGTTCCTGCCGTTTAATGCCTGCCAGTGAACTGTCAGCCAGCAGCAATGCGTAACTAAGGATACTCCCAGAGCACTGTTATTTTGGGGGGGGGGCGGGGGGAGGAAGAAAAGAAAGAGGCTTGAGTCACTCAGTTGTGACCATATAATGACTCTGTATACAAATTAGATGGATTCACATAGTGCTTATCTAAATTAGGTTGCCATTTTACAATGCTAATTTTCCTGTTGGTTGCTTGTGATACCAGAACACAGCATTTCAAAAATTCCTGTGCTTCTTTTTTCCATGCTCCAAAAATGTGGTGTGATGCAGTGCCTCAGTAAACTGCAGGGTTAGCATAACCTGCTGAGCTTCGGCGACGAAACGCTGGCTTGATCCTTTTGAACTGCTTGTAAGGTTGATAACTGTGACTGCAGTAATTAGTAGCAAGTCTACAGATCTTGATGAAGTATGCACAAGGGGCTTGTTCCTTTGCGCTGTTCTTTTACCCTCCAGAGGAATAAATAACTGGAGGGAAAGGAACTGGAAAAAAAAGTAAAGAAGAACAAGAAGGAAATAAAGCCCCTATGCTTATTTCAAAAGCTGACACCTAGGGATCTGATGGTAACTTGCAATTCTAAGTGTAAAGAGGCGGCATTTGAAAAGCTACCAGCATCCTGCTAAAAATGCTGTTGTGCCACGGAGTCAGAGCAGGAGGTGCACAAAGGAACGGGAGTCGTGTGCTGACTGTTTGAAGAAATATCTGGATTTTTATTTGTCACTTGTGTTTTATTATGGCTTATCACAGAGAAATAAGACAGCCCCAGTTTGCTTCTTGTCTGGGAAAGCTCACGTTGTGAACACTGACACCTAGCATTCATGTAGATACTTTTTTTCATTCAAAATTCTCAAAATATTTTCAAGTGGAGAGTAAAGACCCCTTTCCCTTCGCCATCTTCTCCCCTTTCTTCTTCCCCTCCTCATCCCGCCTCTCCTCTCTCCTTCTCTCCCCTCTCTCATTTTGTGGAATTGGGGCTGGAAGGGCCAATCCCTTCTTGCAGTGAGCTCAACGACCGCGCTGGCTTTAGGTTTCTGTAAACGTGGCTTATGGAGCTTGTCTAATTTCTGTCAGCGAGGACGATGTGCTGAGCATTGCCCTGCTGGTCAGGGACTAATAGGGAAAATCACATCCCATCACCACCATCAAAACGAGCTCTTCTTCCCACGGATCTCACGGCACTGCTTAATTTGTTCTGGTGATAGCTGATGAAGACCTGTTACACTCTGTTGTTCAAAATGATTTGAAACCTGACATTTTGCATAAACTTTCTTTTAGAAATATCTGTTCAATGAGAAGTAAAAAAATACAGTGATTTAGGGTGTAAACGGCACATGCATAAACATGAAGTGATCTCCAAAGTCATGATGCTCATTTTAATATGATAAATACAGATGCACGATTATTTGCAGAGCACCATTCATTGCAGTGTTAATTTTGTGCATCAGATCTTCAAGCTGTGTAACATGCTAGAGCTCCATTGAAGCCAACAGCAATTTTCACCAGCTGAGGATGTGATGCTTTAGGTACAATTTTTATTTCATAAAAGGGAAAATATATGGTATCATATCATTCCTTCTTGCCTGCAGCTTTTTCTCTGCTCTGCCTGCATAGTTCCTTTACTTCCCTGTGGTTCCTGACAGTAAACTGGTTTCTCTGCTCTGTTGGCTTGGTGCGTTAGGATCAAACCCTAAATAATGATGAGCACAAGGACTTCCAGCATTAGCAGCCTGCTACATAGAGCAGGGATCTTGAAATATTTAGTGCTTTGCAGGAATGGGTTCTGTACCTTTTATCTTCGGAGCTTTTCAGGGTCAGAGCGATCTCTTTCATCTTGACGAAGCTCGCTTGCCCTGTGCATGGATCAGCTAAAAAATCTTACACAAAACTTCAAGACATAACTGCCAGCAATATCCCCACAACTGAAAGAGAGTCAAACATGGAAAGAAAGGTTACAAAAATACAAGATTGCCCAGGGAGCCCATTAGTTTGATCTCTGAGAGCTTAAAGCCAACTTGTAGGCACAGCGATGAACCAGCCAAGAAGCTCATCCAGTGCCAGAGAGAGCCCAAGTTGTCAGTTTGTTGAAGAAAAGGGTGTTCCAAATTTTGGCATGTGGGTCCTTCAGGTACCATTCAAATTTCTGGAGTACCTGTATCTTTCCTGATAAAGGAATTGCAAGAAGAAAACTATCAAGTTTGCTTTGAAACTATTTTAGTATCTGGGTAAATGTGGCTTTATTTGCACATGTTTTTCTTCTCCTTTCATTTCAAAGTATAAACCAGCCCAGCTATATGCAACTGTGACAGCGTATAACAGGTCAAGTCTGTTGTAACAATTCTGCTATCAGGAGAGAAAACAAACTAGACCTAATTTACTTTAGGCACGCGCTTTGCATAGACATTTTCTTTGATTAACAATTGCATGCAATATCCTGTATATCGAATACTGACAGCAATTTACACCAAATTTGCAACATGAAGCTTCAAAAGGACACTTGGTAGAGAATTGTGATCCTTTTTTAATGACTGAAAATTATGTTAAAGATGGACTAACATTGGCCAGTTCAGCAAAGGTAAGAGAAAGGCAGGTGAGGACTAGGAAAGGTGGTTTTATTCATTGAAAACGGGTATGGGTATATTTTACTTAGCATTAGTTTCATCATAGACATGGGTAAGCATTTTCTTGAAGGATGAGAAATTTTCTGTACCATTTTGTTGGTCCACGCACCTATAAATGTTTATCATCTATGTGGTTTTATAGGAATGCCTAAAATTGCTTGGGGGAGAAATGTTTCTGTTTGGGCAAATTGCTGCCCCAAATTGTATATATTGCCTTCTTTTAAATAGAAGTAATTGAAAGTTTGTATTTTGTTCAAGGAAAATTATACTTAACACGGCTGTTAAAGAGGACGAATTATGATAAAAATAATCGCATGAAGAACATAGGAAATTTCTGCAGTTTTCTGTAATCCTCTAAGTGACTCAGTTTACCAGGACTCCTTTAACTCGAGGGATTAGTTCCTGTCTGTGATATATTGCCATATAAGAGACGAGGCAGAGAATTACGTTTATTCCATCACCCAGCACTTCGACACGGCTGTTAAAGAGGACGAATTATGATAAAAATAATCGCATGAAGAACATAGGAAATTTCTGCAGTTTTCTGTAATCCTCTAAGTGACTCAGTTTACCAGGACTCCTTTAACTCGAGGGATTAGTTCCTGTCTGTGATATATTGCCATATAAGAGACGAGGCAGAGAATTACGTTTATTCCATCACCCAGCACTTCGCTAGCCCTTTTTTTTTTTAGCCACACCGCTTCTGGTTCGCGGCAGTCGGAGCTAGGGCATCCTGCTGAGATACAGGCTGAAGCACCAGCAAAAGTTCAGAAAGGAGCCCTGTGTGGGGTTGCATCGCATATGCGAATATTTCAATATGATTTTCGCTTGGAGGTGAAATAAGAGCTAGAAATCTATAATTTCCCACGAGAAGGGGTGCAAAATAAATAGATAGATAGGTAAAAAGAGAAATAAATGAGAGGTCATTGAAGAAGAATAGAATTCTGTTGGGTTACGGCAGTAAAATGGCAGCACGGCTGCTGCAAGGAACTGCCCTAACGGCAGGAGGCTCTTCCTGCTGCCCTGCAGCCCGGCTGCTCCTGGCGACCCAGGGAGTTCTGGCCTCTCCGCGCATCGGGGGCCGCTGCGGTCGGCACCTCGCGCCCAGGCTGCCGGGGCTGGAGCCGCCTGGCTCTG
>NW_009226854.1:685-1011 GCF_000690835.1 Fulmarus glacialis | reverse complement strand
CGGGGACGGAGAGGGCGCTGATGGTGTAGGCCTTGGGGAGGGCGCGCACCAGCTCCCCCAGCCCGTCGTACTGCCGGTGCAGGAGGCTGAACATGGCGCGCACCAGCTCGGGGCTCTGGATGAAGGACTCCTGCGCCCAGTGCACCATCGTCTGCGAGATCAGCTCCTGCAGCGTGCCTGGGGACGGGGGACAGCTTGGGTACCCCCGCGGGGATGGGGGTGGATGGGTGGTGGCCTGGGGACAGCTCGGCACAGCCCGAGCCTGCCACCGCCTTGGCTTGGCCATGCCTTGGGGACAATGCAGTTGGCACCTTGGGGACAGGCCG
>NW_009226854.1:0-237 GCF_000690835.1 Fulmarus glacialis | reverse complement strand
GCGCTGGCTCAGCCATGGCTTGGGGACAGCTTGGCCAATGCCTTGGGGACAGCTTCATTGGCGATGGCTCAGCCATGCCTTGGGGACAGCTTGGCCGGCACCTTGGTGATGGCCCAGCCTTGGCCTGGGGACACCTCCGCTGGCACCCAGGGGCCACCCCATCCTGCCCCCCTGTCCCCCCCTTACTGGGCACTGGGGGCTCCTCGGGGGGGGCCTCCTCCTGCGCCGCCGTCCCAC
>NW_009226853.1:1619-40868 GCF_000690835.1 Fulmarus glacialis | reverse complement strand
GGGGGACGGCGTGCGGGTCGTGAAGCGGTTGGGCTGCCCGAGCAGGCCTCCCGCCTCTCCCCGGGCCTCTCCTGCCGGCCGGCCTCCGTGCAAGACGAGGTGCACGGCCAGAGCTGGCCGAGGGGCTGTCATTGAGCGACCGGCAACTAGCTAGGCAGGGAAAGCAGGTTTGGAGCCGGGAAGATGGGTGCCGCCCCAGGAGCAGGGCAGAGCCACACGGTGGTAAAGTGTTAGGGTTGGCAGCAGTAACGAAGTTAGCAGGGACGAGGAGAGGCTTGGAACTGTGAAATATTTGCGAGCTGGAGGAAAGCCAGCACTAGCTGTATATCCCAGAGGGAAGCATCATGTACAGTATGATACTTCCACTGATTACTATTGCACCATGCTTTCGTTTTTCTGTTTCGTGTCTTCATTTTCTATTTAAGTTGGCAGTGCTTCCAAAGAAAGTAGATTTTTCTTCAGTCATGTGCATGTTCCACAGAACAGTAGTATTTTAGCTCTGAGGCTCATTTGTGTGATAGTGGCATTTCTTTGATATGGAGACATGTATTTCAGTTTTTTTCTTTCCTAGTTTGTTTTATACTCTCTTATGGACAGACTTTTAAAGAGGGAAGGGGAGACTGACGGTTCATGCTGATTTCTCAAATATGTAACGAGTTCCATTTGTTCACTTATCTTTCAGACCCTCTGTACACATTATCAAGTGAGAAGGACCATTCAAAGTCAAATGTCCATGTTCAACTTGTTGGTGATAAAGTGGTAGGTGTTGGCCAAAGATAGCTCACATGTGCACCTTATATTTCTGTGTGTATGCATACATATGGGTAGAAACTCCGTCTCAGTTCTAAGCTGCTCCCTTAAACCAGCAAAATACAAAGCAAAGGAAGCAGTTTTATCTAAAACAAGACTTAACACAGGGAGTAACCATGATTGCTGGCCTAGGGTGACTCTGTAGCAGCAGCCTAGAAATGTCCAGTTTCATGTCCTGAGTAATTTCCTAAATTGTATTTTTAATACAGTATCTCCAAATGCTGTTAACAATAGCTTGTATATGTTATTAAGATCTAATAAAAGGACTGGACAGTTGTTGGGCTGTTGCTCAAGCAGAGCTGTTAAAATGTGTTATTTCACACGGTGAGTCCTCACTTACCTTGGGATATACTTACACTACAGCTCAAGGTGGCATACTTAGACAGTTTAAAATGAACTAGGTAGCAACAGCAAAGCAGCCTGTAAAGATTGCAAACCCATCCTGATTCTTCATACCCGGTTAGCGCAACTTAACTTCCTAGCTAAGCCCTTAGCTAGTTAGCCCATGCTTAGCTCCCTGCTGCATATGCTCTCCTGCTATCAGTATTCATCCTAGCTAGTTTAAAACCAGCTAGGGCATGTCTGTGGGAGTTGCAGTCACACCTTTAGACAGCAGTGATTGATGGCTGGACAGGCTGCATATAGGTAGAATGCCAAAGGAAAACAGACTTGGTACAACTGCACAATGAATTGGATTTTAAACAAAGAGTTCTTCTGAAGCTATGCACTTGACTGAGCCTGCAAGGCAGATATTCTGACCTCTGAAACTCCACGGCTGTACAGCAAGGAGAAAGTCCCTGAGCAGCTTTCCAGCAATGGAATCAAGAAATATTTTTTTTAAGAATGTTTCTGGATGTCTCTTACATCCTCTCAGACTCTTTCATATGTCTACATGAAAAAAATGCGTGTTTGTCTGCCTCTTTGTAGAGAGACATACACATGGAGCTGGCAATATTGCCTGTCATCATAGAGATCCTTGCAACAATATGGCTGTGTCAACAGTTCAGGCCAGAAAAAGTAAGCAGGCATGCTGTCACTGATGTTGTCACGTCATAGGTGTAATGTTGCAGATGGGTATGGTGGCAGACTCTGACTTGCATAAAACATGTTTTAAGCGTATGAATCAGCAAGTGCATAATGTGCAACACAAAACAATACCACTTTGAATTCTTAGTCTATAGCAAATAGTCACAAAATGGGGTGGACAAGGGTTGTGATAATATTGGTTTATAGGGTTTTCCAAACTCTTGAAAGTTGAATTCCCTTTGAAGAGAAATGAAACAAAAATGCAGATTCATGCACAGCAAGCAGCTACTCATAGTAGGTTGCCTAGATCTTCATCATCTGACACTCTTTTACACTCTGGTGAGTTAGTGTACTTGAAATGTCACCACTACCCTATATGCATCTGAGTTAGCACCCACTGAAATGAAAGGGGCGATTCACAATTCAAATCTGATTTCAGGCTTTACAGAAGCTCAAGCCAATATAGCTACATCACTTATACTTGAGTCACGATTGCAAAGATTTATTGGCAACCATAAATTCAGAGATTTAAGGCATATCTACCCAGGGAAATTAGTGCTTAGAAGGAAGGGTGTGGATTTTTAATATGATCATTTTTGTATGCTAACTCCCGTTGAGATATTTTTAACACATGCTAAAATTGTTACAGTATAAAATAACGTAACTTTGCTCTGTAAGTGGAATATGTTACTGCATTTCTAGAGCACACGAAATAGGAGGGAGTTACATGGGGTAATGTGCTAGAAGTTCACATTACTGCACATTCACAGTTACTGCACAGTAACTTCTTTATGTAACGAACCGTTAGACCCTTCAATTTTAAGTCTAAGTTTAGACACTGGAAAACAGCCAGAAGACATATCTGTGCATCTGCTGCTAGTCTGGTATGCTCCACATCTTGAGAAGTACCATCTAACCAGCTGACATCATTAGCATATGTATGCCGCCTTCTTTACCCATCCCAAATGTGCAGTCCTGTAAATCGCAGCAAGCTGAAATTCTGATCTCTTTAATGCTATTTGAAATCGCTAAATCACTGCCTCTCTTCTTTGTGTCCACACAAACATTAGGTAAAGGCACCGATGTTCGGAAGTATGTTTAGTAGCTTGATCCGTTTCCCAGGCTACAGTCTGTGCTTGGAGGGCAAAGATCCAGTGCCTCCATTTATTGACCGAAGATGGAGAGGGAGGGCTCAGCAGCGCCTGGAGGCTCTTCAGCAGCTCGCTGCGTAAGTGTTCTATGGTTGGATGATTTAAAACATACATACAAACAAATCAACAAAAACCCATGCACGCTAAAGTGGAGATGCCTGCAATTTGCTCCTACTTATATTTCTCTTGAAATTAAGAGATTGCAGCTGTTGTGGAGTATGGTTGCCCATCTGTTTCTTACAGGGTGGATGTTGCACATTCCTTCATCCCTGTGCTATCTGCTTTGCAGCGGTTGCCAGGAAAGAGAAGAGAGTTATTTCAATCTCTTATAGATCAGATAAGTTATGAAGACTTCAGTGACTCATGTGTGTTACTTCAGTGGGAGCTGTTTCTTTTTAGTCCCGTGCAGTTGCAGCTGGTTAGATTGCTTTTGCTGCTCATTCAAGGGCCTGAACCAGGGCACCACATTTTTAGTGTAGGGGTTTCTTAGTTGAACTTTCTCCTGGCATCACAATTTGGGCTTCTGATTCAGCAAATATTTAAAAAAACATTTATGTGTTTTGCCACACCATGCGTTTTTTGGAGTCCTCTTGTAGCTGTATTCAAGACTGCAGGAATCAGGCTAGGTAGTTGTTTTCAGAGGTGTTTGCTGCATTAACAAGCTAACTTTAGACCATGGGCTTTTCATACGATGCGTGCTCTGGGGTTGCTGGTAACTGAGTTCTACCACATGCCAGACAGTAAGCAAAAATGTTTAAGAGTAATACAGCAGATTTCACACCTAGTTTTGTTCAGTTTCGAAAGCTATTTTTCTCATTTCCACAATAAAATAAGAATTTTGGAGCCTTTTTTTTTATTATTATTTTCAGCAGTTCAAACTGTCCTCGGCACATGAAAATCTCACTGGCTTCTTATATTTTTCCTGATATTTTGTAACAAGAACTTACTCGACGTCTGCACTGCTTTAAAATTGATTTACGTTTCAACAACATGTATTTGCAAAGAGTCTTGCAATTAACAAAAGATGAGAAATACACCCCCTCTGTTTCAACCTGCACTGATTGACAGTGTTGCTGATACAGAAGATAGACAGAATATTTTCCAGCTGTCTTTTCAGTAGTTGCACTGCTTCTGCAAGGTTACCAGGAATAAATGATCATTTATTTCAGCAAAGTCAGCAAATACAGGTCAAGGACATGCAGGAGGGAGGATCTGTGGAATAAAAGGGGCTATTTCACTGGGTTCCCATTGTGCCTATAACTATACCATAATAGGATGAACAGCTTATGCTAATAAAGTTAGATCATAAGAATAAGTGCCCACCTGTGCTGAATGAAACAAAAATCCATCTGGATGGAGCAACAGGCTGATATGTAAAGAGTCAGCTAGTGGAACTAGCCATCAGCTCAATTAACTCACTTGAATTACAAACACAACTTCACAATAATAGGTTGATTAGTGCTAAGCAAGTATCTCAGGTTACTGCACTGCATCTCAAAACCTTCCCCTCTCTTTTGTTATGTGATATGACTGAAAGCAGTGGGAAGAGATGACTTCAAACTTACCTTTGCAGTAAATTGTATGTCACAGGAGGTTAATGAAGCATCTCTCTGTAGGCTTTGCTGTAGTGGGTAGCCATACTGGGGCTCCCCGAGTTCCACAGTGCAGTTCACAGGGCTTCGATGGGGGTCTTTGAAGACAACTGATCTCAGCATGCAAGCCTTTGTTTTGATCCCAGCTGTCAAGCAACGCTATGTATTGTTAACCATATCTCTGTAAATATGCCTCTCTATTTAGAATCAGGCAGCAGCAACCAGATCCAGCACCCACAAACCCATACATCTGAGGTCAGGATTCTTAGAAGTTGTCACAAATGGTCTTACAAGAAACATGACCTTCAGGACTTGCCATATATATTGCTTAAGGAAATGACTTACCTTAATGGCATGACATGGGCTGTTTTTTTTTTTTTGAAGAACTTCTGTTTCTTGTCTTGTCCAGAGTAAGACTGCAGTGTAAAGTGGTTGTGAAATCAAATAGCAATCCTGATGCATAGCTTTCAAAGGACTCAGTTATACCCCTTCTCTCACTGACTGCCTTAATGAGGTCTACCTCATGGTCTTCCAAAGCTTTAAAATAAAGAAAACCCTCCAAGATGTTATAGTGAAAAATTTAAACAGTCTGCCTACTTTAAATTCAAAATGGGGGGAAAAAATGAAGAAAGAATGTTCTTGCAAAAGATATGCTTGTTCCAGCATAGGTTTTGAAACATTCACATGGTCAGCCTAATTTTTCTCCTCTATTGGAGAATTCAAATTGAAATTGCTGATTCTAAAATTTTCCACATTTGCTCAAAGTCTCTTTAGCTATTTTTGAAAGGTAGAAAGTGGTAGTCTTCCCCTTTGTTCCTTATACTCCTTTACACATATTTTCTGTTATGGAAAGTTTTTCACTCTTAAAGAAATGAGCTTGATCCCCCCACTCCCAATAAAAGTAGTTTGCTTTACAAGGTCAGGCATTTACAAGTGGCCAATTCTTTTCATAACAAGCACATAAGAAAGTTTTATTAAAGGCAGCAAATGACCATTTCTTGCCTACACATAGTGGGGAATATACATAAAGCATCAACCTGTCTTGCTATGTATATAAGTGTGAAAAAAGCAAAATATAATTGCTTGTATAAGTATGGGGATTTTGTGGACTTTGTAGTGTGTATGTTTGATTGTGCAACCAGAGAAGTAGAGAAGGGGAAAAAAAAAAGGCAGCATAAGAAAAAAAGATCAGAACTGCTCTGAATGTACTTCTTAAATGATAGTAAGGAATCCTGTGTTTTGGCTTTTAGAGCTCAACCTTCTCTTCAAATGCCTCAAATTGTGTATGAAGATCCTGAAGTTAGTGGAAGGAATCGCTACAAATATTTTGCACGGTAAGGAATGAACTGATTTGAAACAGAGTTCAGAAGCTTGCTTTTGTGCAGTGTAAAGAGCACCTAAATATATGCCAGAGCTTTTTTTTTTTTTTTTTGTCTTTTCTGTTGGTTCTTTGATCACTGCTATAAAAAATCTAAATAGTAACCAAATCTTAAATCACAAGGTCTTTTAAAATTCACACTATGCCAGAATTTTCAGGTAATGAGTTACCATATAAGCAAATGTACTAGGCATTCTGTACTTAATAATTATTTGTAGAAAGCTTTGAGCTGTAGATCCTCCTACACAAAGGAGGAAGATGCTCACAAAGTCATTGTGGTTCTCCAGACTCCTGGAAAGGTGCCTTCTTAAGGAGGAACCTTTTAACTCCCAATTTCTGCCAAGAGCAGAAAGGGAGCAAAGGGAATTCTTGATTAACTTTTCATCAATGATGTGCTCTACTGCAGGACTACTCTGCTCCTTCCAGAATGGCACTGCAGGTCAGCAATGGACTCAAGATCTGAACAAACAGTGTACAAACATTCTCAACTTGGTTACATATACTCTGGATTACATTCACTATTACAGTCAGCAGCTATTGTCTGTTATGTCCACTTTAAATATAAAAAAATCGCCAAGTTTAATAAATTGAAGTTCTTTATGGCTCCTTTAACAACAACAAAAAAAGGACAAAGATGATGTTATCTTCTGCAATTTGAAATTAAGATTTAAAGTCTCTCAAAGGCTAAGGGAAATTGATAGTGAACTGCAATATGCAAACCATAAGAATGCCTAGGAAGAAATTATTAATATGTCATTGAGCCCATATCACTTTCAAGATACTTCATAAAATAGTGCAAAAAAGGAAACAATCAAATTAGATAAGTCCAAAACAGCTTACCTTACCAACTGATTGTAGGAATTCATTTCAGGATTTCAAGAAGTTATTAAAAAAAACTCTCTCAAAATCTCAAAGTGAAAAAAGTAAACTAATTAGTGAAACATACACAAAATGTTGTGAGCACACTCAAAACTAACTTCTTTTAATTATTGTCTTGTTTTGCCATTCCACTTTCTGTTTTGACAGAAGAGTAACACTCAGTCCTACTGGTGAAACTTCCTGTGTTACTCCTTAGCTATGAAAGAATTAATATTCAGGCACAATTCTTAAACATGCAACTACAGAACCTGAATTATGGAAAATCAGTGTAACTCCACTGAAATTAGCGGACTGCGGTTTTTCTAAACTCTAATGATCTTTTACGCTCATGGTTGTTGTCTTACATCTGTGTTCTCTCTTTTCAGACCTCTCATCCCTTCTAATAAGCTGCTTCCACTAAATGTTGCTTATGCAATGGCAAAGTAAGTAGTGAGCTCTGGAATATTACTGTTGTAATGGGTCACATCTCACCAGAAAAAGATTGGGTAACTGTTTAGCTGGTGACCAATATTTTTCATAATGAGCCAACAGGAAAAACTTGTTAAGAGGTAAGGGTTTGTTCACCATTGAGAATTCCTGAGGAAACAGGTGATTGTTTCAGAATTTGCGTGCAGTATGTAAGTAGTGCTTTGTGAGTTAAGGACATGTGCCTCAAGTGTGTTATGATTATGAGGCCTGAAACAGAAAGCCAAATGTCCCTGAATGCTAGAAGAGATACCGATGCAAAGAAGATTCTCCAGTACAGCAATATGGTTGGAAAATCTTCTAATATTTTATTACAATATCTGTGATAGTTGCAATACTGTTCAGTGGTGTAGAGCATCCATGAAGTAGTCTAATGTGGTTTTCAGTGGGGATCAAATTTTGAGGGGACATAAGACGATTCAGTTCCTAGTGGAGTCAATGGAAGTTGCACATGCTTACATCAGAATTGAATTTTTGTTCTGGAATTGTTGGAAAGACAAACATGTAAGCTAAATTGAAGCAGTCCTACTTCATTTTACACTCAAGCATTAGTCACTTTTTGTGCCCATTGAAAGCAATGCTTTAGAATGGATACACAGGGAAGATTTGCATGTAATAACTTGTGAGAGCTGAAACCAGAAGATTTCTGAATTGTATACCTAAGTAGAGAGGTTTCAGAGGATTCAGTGTAGCCTCAGTCTGCTTTTACTAAAGATAATGGAGTTAACATCAATGCGAGCAATGTTAAGATAAAACAAAACACATTTGGATATCCTACCTTTGACTTAGTGTTGTGTTTCTGTTTTGTTTTTTTTAACGAATGTGACAAATGTTCTTCCATCTTGCATCTCTTTTTAGGTCAGAGCCCTATGTCCATTCAGCTACCAGAGGCAGCGAGGTTTTTGGTCCCAAGTTACGAACTTTGGGCACACAGACAGATTACAGGGATGGTGAAGCCCAGACGGATCCCTATTCCCCTGAATATGTAGTTCCCAGTGGCTCAGTCCCTGAACTTCTGACACTTGCTACACTCACTTGGGGTGAGTTGTGAAATCAAGATAAATGGTAATAATCATGTAGCCTCTTTAGCAGGAGTTTCTTTTTTTTTTCAATGTCAGGTTTCAAGTCTGTTGCCAGCTTTGGCAGCCCTTTGTTGTCTTTCTTTGGGGCACATTATTTTATCTATTTCTAAAATAGGTATGATATTTTCCTACTTAATAGCGCTGTTCTGGGGCATTTCATAAAGAGTTTTGAGATCACTCTGTATAAAAAGGTCATCTGTTTTGCAAATACGGACTAGGAGCAGTTTTTCCATTTACCTGCTGTTCTTCAGCTGTTCTGAGTTAAACATCAATAAAAAAACAGTACAAACACTGCTGCCTCAGAATATACCTGTGATCCTCATCTCCCAGTGTCCCACCTGCAATAAAGATGGACACTGGACATGCCAAAGAAAGTGCTCATTCTCAGAAAGTGTCTTCTTGGAAAAGTTTTTCCTCCTTTGCAGCCTGCAGTAGAGGAATGAAGTGCTAGTGTTAATGTCAACTAAGCTATAGCAACTGCGGGTCCTACCATTCCTCATACCGTAGAATTTTACTGGCCTTAGAAGTGTTTACTGCTGGCTATTGACAGTTCTGCTTGTGTTTAACATATGGGCTTGTGCCCATCCAGCCCTCTAATACTTTTTGGTGGTGGTTATTTGCTGGATTCACCATTCACCTAAAGAGCTACTGTTTCTTGTCCCTGTAAGGTCGGGGGCTACCAGCAGGACTAGCCGAGGTGGAGATCATTGAACGTGCCCGGGAAAAACGTGCATGGGAAGCAACTCTTCCAGCCATGGACAATGCCTCACAAATCACGAAGAGGAGGAAAATGATGGATGATATGGAGAGGAAGGAGTGGGCCTTTAGAGAACAGGAAATAGAAAAGTAGGAGTCCAATTTTACTCTTTATTTCTTTTAATTATTGGCTGAATAGAGAAGGAACAAGAAGGTTTAGGGGATTGGCTGAAGGATACAAGCCTTTTATTTCTGTGAAAATCCCCTGATTTTGGGAAGGGATATTTTTGTTAAATTTAATATAAGAGACTGCTACCACAATACTTTTCAGCAGTGCTAAACTCACTTTTTAAAATGAAAGATTAAATACGAGATATGCAATATGAACTATGTGTAAAGTAGTCAGTTGGTGTGTAGGATTTGATGATGATAGCATTGCACAGAACACTGCAGAGTACAGTAAGTCATACCTGGCCTTTTCTTTCCTTACAGGTTGCAGGAGGTTCAACTGGAAGTCTTAAAGAAGCTGCTGCGGAGGCGAGAGGAGAATCAGAATGAGCTGGATGCCAAGCGCTTGGATGACCACTGGCAAAATCATCAGAAGGCTAAAGAAGAGAAAATAAAAAAGATTCAGCATGACTGTGCACTGAGTAAGTTTGAAAGACAGGGAGAGAGCAGTATGAGACTTAAGTTTTCAGACAAGCCATTTCTAATTTCACAAGGTTGCATTCTTCATTCAAGATGAAACAGGTTGCAGCCACAATATAGATATGCATGGCCAGCATTTGTTCTGGTCAAACAGCTCATGTTTTTATATTAACTAGCAAAAGCTCTTGTGAATTTCCAAAGATACGGCTTTTTTAGAACTATTTGTATGAAGAACCTTCTCACATTTGTATTTCCTTTTCAGTGCTCAGAAAACTGATAGCTAAGAGGAAGAATGTGATGGGGAAGCTGGAGAGACGAGATATCATCAAAGAGTATACTGACTTTGCATCACAAACATATGCTCCTTTGTCTAGAATTGGTTATTTCCCAGACAACCATTCTGAACGCTATGTGGTAAAAAACTTCTATCTTAACACCTTTGCAGGTAAGGCATTTTGGAAGACTTAGTTTGTATGAGATATTTATTTAAAATATTACAAAATTCAAATTTCTCTTCACACCACTCCATTATTTAATTGCTGTTTGTATTTCTTAGGACTGTGTGAACTGGAAGCATCTCTCCCAGAGTCTGTCACCCAGGTCAAGATTAAAGCTCCAAAACCTAAGTACACTACCACTAAGACTGGTTTTATTAAAAGATCAGCAAGGCTAGAGGTGGAGTTGGCACAAGTTCACCAGGTATGGAGCTGCATCCAGCATCATGTCAGTTCCTCTTAGATTTGAACTGCTCAGAAATGCAATTGGGGAGGCACATGTGTAAGCTTTTTCCCAATTTCCTGTGCTAAATTAATATTTTCTGTAACACAACTTCAAGAACAGAATGGATCAAACATTCAGACTGTTGTAGGCATGACCAGTACTGCTCTGGAACTCAGTCTGTCAGTACTCTCTCTCCCTAATATCTGTGCTTCTACTCCAACCTTACAGAAGACAAGCATAGCTGCTTCTGTCTTCCTACAGATCACGTATTTGGATCAGAACATATTATCTCAGTTAGAAATTCTCTCCTGCCATTTGCTCATTCTCATTTGTCCCTTGCTTTTATAATGCACAAGTGGCAAGCCTATTGGTTACACTGTCAAACTACTAATAATTAAATAAACCAAATCTGGATTCATATTCTAAAAATTCTGTACATTTTTAAAAATGTACGTTTTAAGTACATATTGTAAAAACACCTGCAGCAAAGCATGATTAAAATGACCCCACTCATAAAATCGGATCAGAACAGTGGATGCACATCACTGTTGTTCCCTAACAACATTGCATCTGATGTTAGGGATTGCAAACATGCTAATAGTATTTTGCGTGTCTTAATTTATCACAACTGTTCATGCAGATGAGATGTCCATATATGCAATTAACCACTGAGGAAAGAAGTGCCTCATTGGCATCTACAATCACAATATTTGTAAATTACATGTACTTTTAAGTATGCTCCTTGTGCTGCTGTTGAGGGTTACCATTTTTAAAATCAGGTGTATTCTTGGCTGGCTGCTGTATCTCTGAAAAATATTGAATTTTATTTGTAAGGCTTGGCAACTTTCACTTATGCTTTATTTAGTGAAGAAATATTTCATAATCGGAAGTTATGTGTATAGCTTTCTTGTTTTAGTGTAAATTAATAATACTCTCAATGCAGACAGT
The DNA here is from genome assembly GCF_000690835.1 of Fulmarus glacialis. Taxonomy (NCBI): domain Eukaryota; kingdom Metazoa; phylum Chordata; class Aves; order Procellariiformes; family Procellariidae; genus Fulmarus; species Fulmarus glacialis. The sequence continues at coordinate 29,473 of NW_009226853.1, read as the reverse complement.
AACTTTCTACTAATGAATTTTAAATTGAAATCTTGTTCTGAAAAATCAATCATATTATCTCAAATTTAAATTCCTCTGGAATCTTGTAAAAGATGAAACATTGCATCTGATTATTATTCAGAAGGAAAATTTTCTAAGAAAATCTTGAGTGCAACAGGAATTGTTCAAGAACTAAGGACATTAATTCACTACAGTTTTAGAGAAGACAACACAGCAGTATTGAAGGGGTTTGAGTTTGGATGCTTTTTGCATAAAATTCAAGTAGTGGCTATGTATAATCTGGGTCATAACCCAGTTCTCATAGGCAACAGAACATTAGCCCAAGCTTTCAGAGCTGAATTTCAATTACAGCAATTGTATTCTGTTTGTTCAAAATACTTCTCATGGTTTGAAAGACTACAGTGGAGTGTCTAAACTGTAGTCACGGAGAAGTATGCCCTAATACTGGCTGCTCACACAACAATGTCTCTTCACAGAAAAATGGGTGGCCAAAGGGAGATGGAATGCAGAACAAAAGCAGACAATTCTGCATATTTTCTTTCTTAAACCAATGTAGATCACTTGGTCTATGTTGATTTATGCCAGCTGAGGGGCTAACATAACTAATACTCATTTCCCCACCACAAAAAGGCAAAATGTATATTATTTTAAAATCACAAAGCATTTTCTTTGCAGGCAAAGATGATAAATCCACTATGCAAAGTTTAACTGCTGCTTTTAGATACACAGAAGTAGACTCCAGACTGGTTAGTCCAGACAAGCAGAAAGTACCAACACTGTGAAACACCCAGACTGCCTCAGCCACTGTTAGACTTAAATAAACTTTCTGTTCAGAGCAACAAGAAATTACTGCCTTAATTAGTGCTCGAGCTCTGTGGTACTGTTACCGGTCACTTCTCCCACCAGGGGCTTTTGCTTCTTAAATTTGGTGGCTATAGCATATTCTGGCTTAGCAGGGCCTGTCTGACAGGTCTACCTCATAAGCTACTGGAGCTGTCAAGAACAGGGCAGTAAAGGGTGCAGAATACTTGAGTTAACAGAATTTAGCACTTGAGAGGACAGTTGTCTGACCACTTGGCATAAACAGTCCCAATTGTGCCAAGAACCTCCGTCACACACAGTGTGAAAGAGGTTTAAAGCAGGTGATTAGCGATCATGTTAGAAGGGCAGTGTGTTGCTTTGCATTTTTTCTATAGCTGAGCAGCCAGGCCAGTTTTCTCTTCAAAAGCCTCTTTTTAGTGCTGTTCTAGCACACTTAATCTATAAATTTTCTCCCATAATCCTAGAAATAAAGAAGAATGCTAGAATACAGTGATCTAGCTCTAGAATGAATTTCTTCCATTTTCCCTGGATAATCTGTGGAAGGAGGTGGCAAATAGAAGAAGAATGCTAGATTTTGGCCTCAGAAGTAATTAATTTTAATAAAGGAAGTTTCCAAGGCTTGCTTCTCTGGCCAAACAAGTGGCAAGATGGACTAATCCTCCTCATTATGTTCCTCTTGGTTTGCCATATTGAGGGTTTTCCTAAGCTTAAAGCTTGTAAGAAGGGATAAGCAATTATCCAAGGAACTACAAAAAGGATCTGTGTCCTCTTGAGAATAAGAACAGCTTCTTCCAGACTTGAAACTAAGCCAAAAATAAGTGATTTTAGAAGCAGACTTTTTGAGGTCCATCCTGAAACCTTTTGCAGGAGTATTACGTACACTCAGTATTCTTTGAATAATTCTCTAAAACAAGAGAACATGACAGAAACAGGAGCGACCCAGTATTTACAGTAAAAACAACGATCTGTATCTCAAGCCAGATCTGTAAAAGGACAAGAAAAGCTAGTTCCTAGCCAGCGCAGATGACAGTGCTTTAAGGAATGTAAGTGAGCCATTATATAGACAGCCTTGTGTGAAATTCCAAGGCATTAAGGAGATAGCATGCTGGTATAGCTAATTACTTTAGGAAAGAAATGCAACTAGGTAAGTGAATACACCAAGGAACTGAGGAGCTGCGAGAAGAAATCCCAGTGCAGAACAATGCGTGACTTTAGGCTGACCCTCTATGCTTTGGTGACTCAAGAGGGGTGAAGTGTCAGGTAGATTCAAAATGCTGGATCAAGATGATGTCAGAACAAAGAATCTCTCACCTCAGCATTAAGTGCAACTCCCATCACGTCTGTTTTCCTTTATCCAGTTGCTGGAAGGAGGTGGAGAAGTAGGGGGGCCAAGAATGTCTCTGGAGAAAATCTCTGCCAACTTCAAAGCGTAGGAAAACCTGTTCAAGCAGTTATTTCATCAGGAATAGATCTCCAGCACAGTGTTAGTTGGCTCATGCTCAGACAAGCTCTAAGAGCTATTATGTCAGTCTTGATCAGCCAAGATGCAGCAGCCATTCTGCATTGCAAAGTAGGTAGTCAGTCTGTCCTTGGTGATCTCACCTTCTTCATTCATGGGCAAAAAGGAAGAAAGAGAAACATGACTGTATACTCTGTGCTGTATATGAAAATAAAATATATCTCGTGTCTTGTGGAAAGGAGAGGAAGATATGAAGATGAGGAAGGAATCTAAAGAATGATTTATTTGAATGGAGAGTTGTTTCTTAAGCCACTATCCTGTCAAGAGTTCTGCTTCTATCAGAAGCTAGCAAAGAAGCTAAAGTGTATGGTGAAAAGCATGGGTGCCATTTGCTGTTCACTGCATTTTCCAGAAAAATGAAAAGGAGATGAATTAGGTGGTCCGTCAGTGTCCAATCCAACCAGATTATACTATGACTCTGAACCTACTAGCTGAAAAAAGTTATGTAGTCTATCTCAGAAAAATTAGAGCGTGATATGTAGGCAGTAACATTTGAAGTATGTTGTTCAGAAAATTAGCATTTTTCTCATTTTAAAGAAAGTATTTTACAGCGATTCTTGGGCCCTGGTCTCCCTGTTTCGAAAAATGGTAATTTGTTAAGTTAGGCAGAACTAGTTAATGCAAAAAACATATTTTCTTTTCCTTTTCTTACATTAAAGTCTTAAAATAACTTAAAACCTCAGATTAGAGAGAGCAAATGGTAAGCATTTTTGACTTAGTAAAGACAGCAAAGCAGGCACTAGACTGTGCTGACGTGAAAACGTAAAACCACTTCTGGGAACTGCAGTATTTCTCGAATCTACATTAATAAGAATTGCCTCTGTCAGAAGTGCTCATAGATTTTTCTGTCTTTAAAAGTAGTTATTCTGGTTGTATTTTGTTGTTCTGGTTAGCAAGAAATATTTTTGGAGGCTAAGGTTTTATTAGAAAAATTCTTAAGAATGCAACATTGTACTAATAAACATAGGAGCCATTGTCTTCAAAAGAATCACAATTACGGCAGCTTTTTTCTTTCAGTTTCCCCCCCATCATGCAAAACACCTTATAAATCATAGCAAGCACTGTTATAATCTTCATGCCAGAGAGCTCTAAGGTCATCAAATACAAGACACAGTTCAGAATATCTCTCAATGTTTTTGAGCTATAACCATTTTACATGGCTTATAAGCAGTTTATAGGCTTTGATTCTTGCATTATTAACACGGTCTCCACCTAGAAATCTCTCTCTTTTTCTGGAGCAATTAATTATCCTGGCCTGAAGGGTCAGATCCAATAAGCAAGAAGAATTTTGTACAATGACCACTGGAGTTTCAAAACTTCATTAATTTCACAATTAAATTCTGTGCAAGTGCCATCAATTTCCTGTTAGTGGAGAGAGAAATTCAGCACAGGATTTTTTTCTTAAGTTTTTCTTTGGTTTCTGTCCCTAGTGAAATACTGTATTTGAACATTTGAAAGAGAGAGAGTGAGAAAAGAAAAAGGCACACTTTTCCTTGCTGGAATATGTCTGTTCTTTCAGTAATAAAGACTACAGATCCAACCCATAGTAGGATTATAATTCTGAAGGAGCTTTAAATGTACATACTCTCTTCCCTTTTCTTTGCGAGCCAAAGTGTGATGTCCTACAGTAGGCAAGTGTTGCCATGCAGTTGGAAATGATTATCTGAATATCTTGTTCGAAGTAGCTTGCAATGGGAAGTTGGCAGGACTCGGCTCTCTAAACAGTTTGAAAATATCTTGAAAGAGTTGAGGCCATGGTGGCATTTCCATTCCTAGCCTGCTTTGGCTGACAAGGTTTGGCATCTGCCACCAAACAGCTGCAAGCAAGATAATATCCACTCTTAGAGGGCTTGTGGATTTCCTTGGTAGAAGGAAGTTCTCAGGCAAGTTAGTTTCCCTTTCGCCCTTAGTCCACTGTACAGTTTTGCTGTGAGTGCCACGGGGCTGCTGGGCAGTTGCAGATGAGCAGAGAAGAGTTTCAAAACATGTTTTGCAAGGAAAGGGTCCTGGGTCATTCGGTTCAACCCTGTGCGGTAACAGCATATCATACAAAGACATTTCACTAAGGAAGGGCCACAGAACAGTGACAATACACTCTTCAGGTGACCCCCTTCATAAAATCTCCTGACCACATAATGTTTCTAACCCACAGTAACAAGCATTATACCTATTGTTAAAAGCAAAGAGTTATAACCATTCTGTAGTGATATGTAAACTGTAATTAAATTGTGATATTCCTACCCATTTTTCATGTTTTGAAAGAATCTTACCACTATCATATAGAAAAATGATTAACGTATTTGTCATTGCATAAGGAAAGTAACACACACAGCTGCCTCTGCTTGCATATGGGTCAGTGTTTAATTGGTTCAATGAGATTCCTTTTTTAAAATGAAAAAAATAAATCTGAAATATGCTTTTACTTAAGAATGTATTGTATTAAAGATTAAGTTCATAGCAATTTTAGATTAATTTTAGGTAACTCACCCTATGCAATTGCTGATGACTTACTTGTAAATGTAGTAAAATAACTCTCACTTCTTTCTTACGTGACTTTGAATTTCCCATCAGTATCTTCTGACCAACCAATAGCCTCATCTGCTCACCATATTCAGTTTTTCAGTTGATGTGCAGTAAGAAATAGAAGCCACAAGCCTGCAAAGTGCAAAATACTTTCAGCTCCCTGTAGTCAGTGTAATCAGCAACAGTCAGCATCTAGAGGACTGGCTTTATAGTGTTGTTCTATCTAGCCCAGTTCTGATTAAATTGTATGTCTATTCCAGGCACTACTGGAGAAGAAGAATAAAGTCAAGGAGCCGAAGAAGCCCCTCCGTTTGCTTGAAAAAGTAGAAAAGCCTGTTCCTCGGCCACCTACTCCAATCCTGGAAAAACCATCAATTGTAAGTGGGCTGGTTTTAGCACTTTTTTTCCCTGTTGATCCTTGATTGTTTCCTACACGGTTGTTTAAAGGAATGCCCAGAGAAGGAAAGAAGTGAGCTTTATCTTTTTTGTGTGTATTCATGTTAGAAATAGCCATCACTATTTCTTAAGACTCTCTTAGTCTCTCTTAATTCTATAAAGATACTAGCAGCCAAAGAATTGAAAATCTTTTATAATATCTGTTGGCCAAATCCTTAACTAAACTTTATTTTATAAAGACCTAAGTTAGTAGATGTGTTATTCCCTTGTTTTTGGGAAACAAGAAGGCAGAATCATATTATTATTATTATTCAGTGTCTTCCAACCTTCTGATCTGACAACACTATTGTAATCCAGCAGAGCAATTAAGTTTAGTCCCATTGAAGTCAGTGAGACTTTGGGTGCTTAGCACGGAGCATGCACTTCATTAATTTGCTGGAGTGAAGCTCTTGCTGTCATGCAGGATGCAGTCTTCGATGAGCATGCTCCAGTTCACAGAAAATGATTCTTCTGCAAAGACTGAAATAGCAGTAATGATGTGTCAGGGGGATGTGATATGCTGTAGGAAAAAACAACTTTTTAGGGGAGCTGCAACTTCTTTTCCTTTCTTGAAGTAATGTACTTAAGAGGTGGTTGCCCCAGTGGATTGCTTTGTCAGCTTATTAACACCATTCTCATGATGTAGTAAGAATCAGACACAAGTACCACTTAAACTTTTGAAATTTAAGAGAGTCACACAACCATGCAAGTGAGAAAGCCTTATTAGATCATCCATGCTGTCCTCCTTTGTGCAGTGTGAGGTCCACAGTGTGATGTCCTATGTTTTATACAGTCTATTTTAAGATGACTGAAACAAGAATATCTCCTTGGGAAGAGCTTTCCACAGCTTTACTAACTCTTAGGTATTAGATATTGTATTGCAGTGGTAGATTTACACTATTTAGATTTACCAGTTTAGCAGATTTTTAAGTACTTCCAGGTAACATGCAAGGAAATCAGAAAGATTTATGCCCCGGTTGTAGTCATTCTTGAGCATGTGTACAGATTATAGGTTTTTTTAAAGAGTTCCAACACAGTAGAATTCTATCTAAATGAATTCTCTCAACATTTGGTTTATTTTCAAGTATCTTTATGTGTGAACACATAAAAGAGTGGAGCTCTCCAGTGAAGCTCCATCTGTAAAATGAGGCCACTTCAGCCACTGAAGAGCAGCACCAACATCTCCTGCCTTGCAGAATCCAAGTAAGGTTTCTCCTACCCGCTGGCTGTGAGGAACACTGAAAGCAAGACTTTTCTGTGTTGTTAGTGCTTCTCTTCCTGCCATACACAGATACAAATACCACTGCTAAGTGCATCAGCCTCTTCCCGCTGGAGGTGAGGATCTCAAAAGGAAAGTATGCCAGAGTGACAGGCTGGTGACGTGGACCACAAGGGATATAAAAGAAAGTGGAGAGAACAAAGGCACTACAGCAGGCCTCCTCAACAACTCTTCCCCTGTTATTTCTTGTGCACTTATTAGCCACAACAAGCTCGCAGAGTGCCTTTGAATTCCTTCACTGGTTTATCACTTTCTCCCAGCTCCCTCTAGTTTTCAGCCTGCTCCTAGATCCTTCTATATCCTTAATTCCTTTTTTTTTTCCCCCCTTTTCCTGCAGGGCTTTCCATCTCCCCTCACTTTTTCCTGCTGGTCTGTAGCAGGCAGATGGAGGAGTTGATGATTACCCTTGCTAAGCCATCATTTGCAGCACTGAACGACACAAGTACAGAAAATTGCATCCCACAAAATTTTAAACCAAATCTTAGTTTAAATCAAACCAAGCAGTTTGTCCAGTATATGTGCCATCTCCATTTCCAAAACTCTGTCCTGAAACCTACAGGTTTTCACACTGTAGCCAGGTGATGTGGTACAGTTTAGCTCTCTAAATTCATCCTCTTTCCAGAGAAAGAGAACATACCATATCACAAGGCAGTCCTTTGCCTATTTCTGCTTTGCTCCTCCTGGGTGGTGGTGTGGAAAGGCAGGAATACTTCCTTTTGCTTTTGGAAAACTTAATCTGCAACACCTAAGAAAAAACAGATACTAAGATTCAAGCCCACACCACTTCTCTCATCCCACACTCTTCACTGTTTTTCCGACACTTCTAAAATACCACATTTCAATGCAGACCTCATAGGCTCTTTATTAAAAAAACTTCCTTGCAATTTTTAGATTTCTTTTTATCTTTCCCAGGCACCCAATGGGCTTTTTCCTTCTGCTACTGTCAACTCCAGACTAGAAGACCCCTCAGCAAGAAAAAGTGCTGCCAGTTGTGCTTCCTCTACTTAAAATAAGCCTTTTTTTTTTTTTCCTATGGTCACGTTCCCTTTCCCACTACACTCCATCATTCTTCCAAGTTGGTATCAGTCACACAATGCTAGGCCAGTAAAGTTCTCAAAGAGACAAATCACAATATAATGTAATTAATTTTACTTCCAAACTATCACTTTCTGAGTCTTAAATTTACTGAGTTACTCTGATAAAGGTCACCACTGGTATAAATATCAAAGGAAAAATTGTGTATGTTCCCTTTTAATATAATCCCTTTATGTATGGTTAACAGCTCTCTTGCACCTCCTTCAATAATAATTCTATCCCCTTAGTGTCTTGACCTGTTAAATTCATGTAGCTGATGCTCATTTTGCAAACTCAGCTTCAATCAAGCTACAAACAGTACTTCTAAGTAATTTTCTCCATCAACATCTCCTTACCATTAGGTACTCCTCTCTAAAGACCCTCTAAAATCTCAGATGGAATCTAATTATACAGCCTTTCTCCCCCATCTCTTGTAAAACATGGAAGTACGTATTATTCTGACTCACCTTCCTTTCCCTAGAAATTAGAAGAATGGTGTTCAGAAACAACTGCGAAAAAGCTGGATACCAGTTACACTTTTTGATAGTTAGATGGATAATCTATAGGAATCTCAGTCTCCACAGAAATAATTAATTACTGTGTGGATATTTGTTGTGTTCCGGCAGGAGGAAGAGGAAACAGAACTGGCAGTGATCTGTCTGCAGAAGTTGCTCCGAGGCAGGGCTATTCAGAACATGGTATTCTGTGTCTCTTTGTTTATGTCTCTCTTCAGAATGATGGGAATGATTGAAGGTGTGTTTGCAATCTTTCTTCCACAGCTCTAATCAAGGGTAATGAGGCTTCTGCAGCATATCCTCCTGTATGTTCTCTGAAGTCCTTCAAGGCTGAAGTCTTTGCTCTCTAGCCGAAATTTCTTACAGGAACTTCTAGGTTCCTACACATGTCTGTGAATGTCTCCCTGTTCCTGCCATCCCCTACACTCAGCTGTTTAATTAGATGCTTCATAGCAGAATTACTCAAATGACAAATTCTAGACTAGATCTGGACCATGAGTACATTTTGCCTTGATTATGCCAAAAGCCCAGGCATAAGAAACTTCCCGCATCCCAGCCCAGCAGCTTGTATTTCATACCATCTTTCCAGTTTCCTGTGATGGTGAGGTAAACCTTAGATGAGGAGCAGTTGAAGCATACCACCATGATTTCCAGCAAGTACAGGACCCATCATTCTGCTTTCAGTGGAATGGAAATGGGTTTAGGTAAAAATAAATTGAGTATCCATGCCTCGTGGGCTTTATATTAAGTGAGTCTGTCACTTTTGATCAGACCAGTCCAGAGGGTTTGTTTTCATGCCTTCTGCTTCTTTCTGGATCATTGGTATTCTCTCTTGCACGAATTGTTTAATGTTTGTGAAGTGTTCCCCTGTGGGACCCTGACCTGAGCTTTAGCAAACAATGCAATACTTGAAAGTGGCTTGAGGTGGAATATAGACTTCCCAAGTCTTCTCCACTTCTGTGATCTATGAGAAGGATGTTTGATGCCATTGCAGGACTGTTGACGGTCACACTATGAAATGTCCCATCATTTTTAGGAATCTCCTTCCAGCTACTACTGGATCAGAAATATGTGACTGAGTTGGAGAATGATGTGAGCAGGGTTGAGTGATCTTTTGTTGCTCTTGGAAATCCTGTTGGAAGAGAGGGGGAATGAAAAGAAGCTGGTGTCAGGCAAGGGGTGGGCCACATAACCCCATAACAGGGACAGCACCAGTTTTGACAACCTCCCCACCAATTTATTGCTTTGAACTGTTGTTGGACTCCCTCAAAATGAAGGTTGAGATGTTGAAACAGGAGACATCTAACCTAGGACTGAGCAAAAGGGGCAATGCTCACACTGGGAAGCTTTGACATTGAGGCTGGTATAACAGAATCCAGAAGGATATTTCCCTTTTTGCTTGACATTGGTGTTGCTGTTCTGCATTCCAGTGGTTTGAGTTCTGGGTAAAGCCAAACAAAATTTAAAAAAAAAAAAAAAATTAATAGTAAAGTAGCAATGGATCATCTATAGTCCACAGCAGAAGGTCTCAACTTTCATCTTCTGTGCAGAAGGTTTAGGCAAGATTTACATGACAGCGGTAGTACTTGCCTAGATGCGGCCACAAATTTCTTACAGAGAACTAGGTCTTGGAAACAGCTGACCCGGCAACTCGGAGAAAAAGGGTGTGCTCTGCTGGCAAAACATGTTGATCTATATTCTCCATTTAATATGCTTGGTTGTTTAACTTTATTTTAAAGATGTTTGAAGGGAAGGAAAAGCGGCTGGAACTGATCCGAGAGCTGCGCACCACTCACGCACTCCAGGAGGATGGACAGCTGCTTTTGAAGGCAGAGGAGCAAATGACACTGGCCTTACAGCAACAGCATGACTTGCAAATACACAAGGTTTGCCTGTATAGACGGGAACACTGATTCACGACACTGTCCTAGCTCGGCACCCTGTGCTTGCAGTACCACCAACGCTCTCGCATTTAGTTTCTTTATGTTTTCTGTTATCCACAGCACAGAAAGCACCCCAAGTAACAAAAATGCTCTCCTAGCACAGGCCAAGCATTGAATGCCTGAGGGGCTAAAATTGCTCTCACTGCTGTGGGGGCTCTGGGGAATCTCAGAAACAGACTGAAGTGCCGTGACCACAGCTGCTACCCAGGCTGCACTTGCTTTGTTTGCAGACAGAACACTTATTTATATTTACAGGGCTTTGAACAAACTGCACTGTCAGACAAACCTCAGTTTTCCACATTTCAATCCATTTGACTGGTGCTGTGACCTGGCATCACAATATGTGCTTGTCACTCACATCTTTCAGATGTTTTACTGAATGTGTGTTACTGCTCTGTCATTTTCCTGTTCCTTTTCTAGCTTGGCACCCTCTCAGGCTCCTTCTCAGGCATAAAACATCACAGAAAAAGCCAAAGAGGACTTACTTTGTAAACCTTGCTGGGCTTAAGACTTCTAGGACCTTAGCAATGGTGCCACATTGTTGTACTTGCCACTGTTACAGAGAGCAGAGAAATTTTGGGCTCCATCCTCTGCCAAGGATCTAGTGAGAGCTGGGGGTGCAAATTCCCATCCTATTTCCTTCCAGGGCCACAACCTTCCAAAGCCAAGTGAATCAAATGGCAGATGTTGGTCTGAAATGGATCATAAAGAAATTTAGTCCAGACTTCACTGCATCTCAGATATACAGTATCTCCCACATTCCTGCAGATTTTCCTATAGTTTTTACTACTCTCCTGTTTTTTCAGTGACCATCTGTGGGGCAATTCTGCAGGTTCCCAATTATGATAACAGCATCCGCTGGCTGGCTGGCCTGGCAGAGATGAAGCCAGACCACTGCTTCCTGCTGGGTGGGCAGCAACAAAATTCCCCCTCAGATCTCAGTAAAAATTGAACCGGGTAACGTGTTTTACCGTTTATCGTTTCCAGATGCTCCCTCATACTCAGGGAGCCTTTTTAGAATTTTTCTGCTGAGGAATTAAGAGAAAAATAAAAGCCTGAGGCATTAGGAACTTGAAATGCTCCTTCTCTTCTGGAAGGTCAGGTGAGAGTGAAGAAGAGAGTAGTTTAGACACCATAATGACGTTCATAGAGAAGGGGAGAGAGCAAATGGTAAACATGCTGACCTCTGATCTCAGAATTTCCTTTTGGGAGAGCCGCTATCGCCCTCTGCTGGTACCTATCTCCTCTACCCTTGCATTTTTTTTTACTATGTCTCTGAAGGCACACAGTCCACGTCAGGTCTTCAAACATTTTGAAACTCTCTGGAATGCATGTGCAGGAGTTTTCTGTATGTGTGGCTATTTTAGAAAGTCACTGATGACTCACAGTTCTTTAGTTTTTGGTGGTCATAGTGTGTTTCAGGTTTTTGACCTTTCCAGTATAAAAAGAGGTATTTTTCAAGAAATGCTTTCTGCAGAAAGAAGATGGAAACTCCAGATAAAATGATCAAAGATGAGGGGTTGAAAATTTCCAACCTGGTATAAAACAAAAGTCTAAGACGAGAATGTTTCTGGGTTGTTTTCCTCCATTTCACACCAGTTTTAGACACAGCACCTGGAGCAATAAAGAGAAAGCAGCATGGTAGTTCCATGTTATCCCTCCCTCTGGGCTGCTGCAGTTACTGCATTGCTATCCTCCATCTTACACGCTCATGGGCTAAGCACTGTCACTTCTAGATGTGTGCAACACTGACAATCCCACTTTCTTTGAAACACTGCATGAGCAAATGGCACAGCAGCATAAGAGAGCTGATTTATTACTACTTGTCTGGGATATTTCAGCTCCATTTCAAGTTTTATGTTCAGGTCTACTCTGTTATCACTTGTTTATTCCAACAAAGACACAGCATCCCAGCCAGCTCCAGACATTCCCTCCTGCCAAGGAGTGTGGCTTCATAGTCCATACTGGAGATAATGAACTTACCATAGATCTTGTCCCTTTCCGAAGTGCAATCACACATACCCAACCCATAAACCATGATGTGCTTGGAGCAAGGAGTTAATGGCACAGTAACGCTGAACACCTGGAATCTAGTCTTAGCGCTGTCACAGACTTTTGGGTTTTCCATAACCTGGAATTTTGAGGTCTCATTTGCACTTCTGCAAACTCAATATAATTACTGTTGATTTGAATTTGTTAGCAGTTAGTAGCTTGTACAGTTTTAGCTAATAACTCAGTACCTAAAACTGCAGGGACTCATGGTTGCTCTACTATCTCAGCAAGTTATATCACCTTATATATCAAGTTGCATCATGAATGTTCAACCAAAGACGTTCCATTTCACTTGAGGTGGCTTTGAACTGTAACAGACATTTTATATCCTTAGGAGAGGATAGAAATGTGGCTGTACTTAGAATTGCAGTTTCCTAAACCTTTACTCAAGCTTCCTACTCATAAAGATTGAGGGTTTACTTGCCAAATGCTAGAGAGAAGCTTCATTTGCAACTTCTGATCCTATTTTTCTGTTCTGGTCTAGCTAAGCTTAGGACAGAAAGATGGAGGATAAGCAACTCAAGTCATTTCATTGTCACTTTTATACCTCCCCTTTCTTGGTCTGGGCAATGGAGCATTCCCCAGTAACAAGCAGATGGCCTCAGCAACTATTCTGATTGTACCCACAGCCACAAAAGTTGTCCATAATAGTTGGAACACAGCGCGTCTAGTGCTTTGTCTCCTCCCACCCACCCAAGTGTAGGGGCTGCTTGTCCTAGTGTAACAGTATCGGGATTATTTCCACACTGACTAGTTTTGCCATCTTTTAGCCTCTTTATGCCACTGGAGCCTGTATACAGGAACATAACATTATCAGAATCCAGGCCAGTGCATGTAAAATGGAATGAAAAACTCCTCGGGTTGTCCCATGGCTGATCTGGGTGGATGTTGCAGGGCTGTTTCACATGCCTGTGGTAGCCCTGGGACTTCGAACAACATTCCTGGGATTTGTAACACAATTCTTTGCATTTTTTTTTGAAAGCTGTCATCAGTGGAAAACCACTTAGCCAGGGAAGAAGGAAGGGTATTGGCGAACATATTTGATTTCCTGTCCAAAGAGCTGGTGAGGCTACAAGAAGAACGGAAGATCCATGCTTTTGTCATGCTGGCTGAGAGGCAGAGGCGGATGCGAGAAGCGGAGGAGAGCGGACGTCGTCAGGTGGAAGAGAGGCGGCGTCAGGAAGAAGATGAGATTTTCAAACAGGCAAGAGAGGGAGACTGGTGGGACCGCGGGCAGTTTGTAGGAACTGCCTCCTTGTGGGAAGTCCAGATGGAAGGGAGGTGCTTCAGCTCTGACTTTGGTGATGGCTAGTTTTGAAATTGAGGAGGAAGGGTTAGTGAAGAGAGGGTGATTCCTTCTTAAAAGAGTCATGCCCATTAAATTAAGGATGATCTGAATACTGTCCTGTTAGGCATATCATGAATGGATGTAGGTTTCTAAATTTCCACAACAAACACCTATGGAGAACAGATGTACCTAGATCATCTTTAGGAATAATGTTTTGTCAGCACTTGGTCTGTCCAGCAAACCTATTAGGTGCTCTCCCAGGAAGGATGCCTTTAAGCAAGGTTTTGGAAAGATTTTGCCCCCCCAAAAATGGAGTGCAAATAACAAGAGGTACAAAAATTATTTTGAAGTAATGATAATGGATAACATAACCTTGAAATCCAGAAACAAAAATCCTGAATTACCATATTCCATAACTATTCTATAGTCCTATTCCTATTCCCTAGCTCCTGACTGTATGAAGCATATTTCTCCCAGTTGAAAGGAACGAGTGGGAGCCTAATTGACTAAACCAATAATTTTCAAACTTTGTGGGAGGAGGTTAATACCAAGAGAGTCTGGCATCATGTTAATTTTTCTTTTAATTTTAGCTTCTCCTCTTATCTTTTCTGCATCTCTGAGTGGGAAGCAAGGAGGGTCAAAGTGCCATAAGCTTATGCCCTTCAGACTAGCAGAAGGAAAACATGCATTTCTAGAATCTCTGCTCTACAGCCATTATAAGGAAACCAATAATTTTATCTTGGTTTTATTCATGTTTCTTTGACTGGCTTGATGGAACCTTTTCCTTCAGGATTTGCTTGAATGAAAGCGGATTAATTTACTGAAGTCAATACTGATGATGATTATTTGGCAGTTTTTGCTCAGGGGACCATGAGGACTGAGGAAGCAACTGCCATTGCATTCACAGAAGTAACCTGCTGCAGCAGAATTGGATCTGCGGATAAGTTTTTCTCCCACCACTGGTTCTTTCCTGCACTTGTTTCTGTTCAATTAGTTCTCAGAAAGAATTATTAGAAAACAAATTTTTACACAAGTTGTTTCCAGAAAGCACCTCTGAAAGCAAATCTCAGGCTGGCCTGCCTGAAATTAAAAAACTGGTGAAAATCTGTTGTTCTTGCTTCTTTGGAAATCTGCTTCCACCACGCTCCTGGCACAGCAATAGGCAGAGGAAAAATATCTTGGGTGTTTTGTTCCAGGTGGTGAAAGTGCACCAGAGCACTATTGACTCCTACTTGGAAGACATTATCCTGAGTAGCATGGAGAACACAGCTGAAGAACAAGCCAGGGAAGAGATTCAGAGAATGGCTGTAGAAATCAATGACATTGCTTACGAAATGGAAAGTCGGTACGTTATTAAATGGCACATTAGAGGCTGTTTACAGCAGTTTAGAACCTGCCTGACCATCTGCATCTGTGGTTACGTGCGTAATCTAAGACATGGGAAGGGCAGAGCAATACTGTTCATGATCGCTTCATTAGTTTGTCTGCTGTATGGGAACCACACTGTTACTACCTGGTACACACATATAAATCCATCAGAGCCTTATTTCTATACAGCGTGTGCCAGATTCCCTTTGCAAATCACTTGTGGGATCTGTGAATCACCCTTTTTAGACTTCTCCATGCCAATGTGATGCTGTGACTGAGCTTTAAGTGAATCTGGGAACTGCCTAAAGCAATACCCATTCATACTGGTCTTTTCATTTATTTACACTACTACAGAAAATCCGTTTTAAAGAGATGCTAAAAGATACAGCTATACAGCAATCTTTCATTCTGAGGCGGCTGTTCTTTAAGAAACTGCCAATTTCCATGGGGGTCAGTCATATTGATGGCTGCCTGACAAGGCACTTTGAGTAGAGTAAGTTGTTGAGAACACCACAGTCTTGTGTTTGGCTGGGGCAACAGCAACGAATACTTTTTAGGACCTGCCAAACCTCCAGTTCAGTTTCTATGCTCTTTTTTTGGAATTGAGCCATAAAAATCCCAATGACACAGTGACTCTCCTATAGTACAGCAGCTGTGTATTTTGTAACTAGATGAATACAACCAGAATGTTCAAATCCTTGGGGAGAATGAAGCGTAGATAATGCATGCCGCCCCTGGGCCAACTGGGAACCCACCAAACACTGGCATGGAAAAGAGCATGGGGACCAGCCAAATGGTCAGCAGAGTCACAAAAGGGAAGAATTTAGCAAACTCAGCAATTGGCCAAAGATTAAATTGAAAAAGACGCAAAGCCTCAGAGGTGTCTGCGTATCTAACTCAGTTTGTCATCAGTGAGAACTGGGCTCCTAAATACCTTCGAGGATAAGGAGTCTAGGGTGATCTTCTCCCTGGAAATATTGCTTTCCAATGCAGTATTGAACACATTGGCAATGCAGTGCAAAGGGAAATAGTCACACTGTCACCTATTTGTAGGATAAAGAGAGACCAAGCTCACAATTACTGCCATGACAATACACTCCCTCGAAAATAGAATATTTACAAGGGAGTCTTGTGTTTGCAGAGGTGATCTGGAAAGAAAATTAAAATACTAATACCACTCTGCATCTGTTCTGTAGTCGAACTCGCCTACAGTCAGAAGAGATTGTAGCAGAGCTGGTTTATGATTTCCTGATTCCAGAAGCTGAGAAAATATCTATCAGAGAAAAAGGTAAGGAGTCCAGTAACTTTATTCTCTTTGTGAACTGGTTCGCCCTCCTCACTCTAGCTCACTGAAAGGAAAGATACAGTGCCAAGAGTTGTCTCAGTTCTCTGAGATTCCTCTTTTGCACTCTGCAGGTAGAAAGTTAAGCCCTCTGATCCTTTTTTACTCAATTTCTTGTGAGCTTTAGTCTTTTAAAATGGTGGCCTGAATTCAGACCTGATGTAAATTTGGTGTATCTGCAACAATAAAACTACATGGAAAGAAGCAGCCCATTGCACCTTCAAAAACAAACTGGGAAAAGTCTTTAAGTAGCATGGCTGTGAATTGTCTATTATATGGCAATTTCTAAAAACTGTAGAAGTCTTTAACAGGCAGATTACTTAAATATATGCCATATGTAGAAGGAAGATTATATGCTTTCCTATGCTTTCCTGCTCCCCCCCAATTGGTTGAGAGCTAGAAGCAAAGATAAGGTTTTAGGGTTGGCTGTAGAGGCATTATGTTTTAAGCAGATAATCTTGCAGTTGTAAAGGATGCTTCTGTTTACCCAAAATGGAATAGTATCTGTCAAAACACAGAGGGGAAGACCCTGGAAACCTGTGTATTACATTGAGTATCATAAATAAATGGCTGTTCTTAACCAAGATGTTTCCACTGACCAGCACACTCAGAAGACTATGACTAAACCAGTCACCCATAGAAAGTGGATATAACCTAAGGAAAGTAATTGTATCACGATAGAGTCTGAAGTGGTCCTTGCCACAGTGTACGTCTCTGACTTGAGAACAAAAGCACTTACTTTATTGCTTTTTTTGTTGTTTTGTGAATGAAAACACAAACCCTGCAAACACATTTTGTGGTCTCTGAATTGTGCAAACTTTTTTCTTCCTAGTTTCTGTATTTGTCACAACAACATATCTATTCAGCAGCTGGCAATTCTGCATAAGCTTAAATCAGCTCCCTTCTCCTTAGCCCTGCTTCTACAAGGCTATCAAAGCTGGTGATTTGTTTTAGTCAGTGAAGATTGCAGCTCAGGCACTAATGCACACAGGTTAGCCAGTCTCAGAAAGGAGAACAGAAAGAGAAGACCTGGAGATGGCCTAGGATTCTGGACATACAGAGGTACCATCAAGAAAGATAATATGTACTGGGCTTAAATGCAACAGCAGCTAATGAACAAAACGCCCAGAAGTACTCCCAAGCAACAGAGGAAAAAAATCTTCAAAATCTGTGATAGCTACAGTGGGTTTGCCTGGAAAACAGAGCCAGACCCAGACAAAAATTAAAGTGGATGCTGGTGGAAGAGCTAGAGCAATAGGTGATAAAGCACAAGAGCTCCTTCAAAGGTGATCAGGTGAAATTTGCTGCAATATTCTCGTGACAGCAGGCATCAAATGTCAGGAAGAGACCTGGCTCATACTCTCTTCTGCTATTCCTGCATGGGGTGGAGGGGACTCCATACACTTAAAAGATAGCTGAATTCTACCAAATGTATGCTCTGATGAACACACCCTGCTGTAAACCTGCTGCACAGTGATACCTTCGAGGAAGCAGAATCAGTAACTATTCTATATAAATCCAAAGAAAGTAGTGTCAAAGAATGGCATTAGATCTCACAAGCACATCAGTGTATTGCGTTTCTGTGGCAGCTTTTAAAGCTTTCCCTATAGTGAGCCAGATTATTCATTATGAAACTGTGTTTTAGCAACCTGGCACATGCTTGAGCATACACCTTCCTTAAAACTAGCAGGAAGTGATCTGAGAGCACAATTGTCTGGCCTGCCAGAGGAGCAAATCCATTTGTAGAACAAAGATTTGAGGGCCTGCAAGTTCAGTCTTTGCCTACACTTTAGCTTGCCCTTAAACATCCCTATTTTGCCATTACCTAGTCTTTTCTTCTCTTTTTTTTTTCCCTCCTCTTTTTGTTGCATTCCTATGCATAAAAGCAGGGGTTACCCAACACCAGCTCATCCTGAAACCCCTCTGCACCTCATTTCTGGATGCTCCCTCATTGGAAGTAGAAGTCAGTGTGCTGATATGAAAAAACTTGCTTTTAAAAGGACAATCACTCACCAATTTGTACCCGCTTTCTTTCAGATGGTATTTGCTGTGGGTGGAGGAAGGGACTGCAGCAATACCAGGAGAGTATTCCTGGTATAGTTGATGCAGTTCATGCATGCACGATTGAAGCCAAAATGCCTTGGGTAGAGAAAGCTCTCCTGGGAATTGAGAGCTGGCTGGTGAAGGTCAGCTTTTCAAATGCAAGTGAGATCCAGTTGCATTCATTGTTGACAAAATGGACCTGGGAGATGGATAAACATAAACGGGATGGGTTAGTAATGTTGAGCAACTGAGTCAGTGAGAGCATGCAGAATGCAAGACACCAGTGGTTCAGATTCACAGTTAAAGTACAGCTTAGCCTTACAGCATAAACAGATGAAAGCAACAAGAAAGTCTTGGAGTTTTGCAGGGAAGTGACACCATGAGAGCCACAGCTCATTCCTGCAACGTTCCCCACAGCCTCTTCACAAGCACGCAGTATTTCAATCCCCATGATTGTTTACCAGCATCGTAAGTCTAGAGAGAGAAAGAGGGAACAAAGAATAGTGAAGAGCAATGAAGAGAATTGTGGGTGAATTATTTGACTTGGGTAATTATTTCCCAAGAGGTGGGCTGGAAATATATACAAATGAGATTGGATGAAAACTGTAAAACACAGTAAAGAACAATCCTGCAGTAGCAAAAGGGAGACGATAAGGTAGGTGACTTAATGTGTCTAACCATCTCCAAGTCTTACTTTGAACGCAGAGTTTCTCTGTGCAGGCAAAATCATAACACAGGAGAGGGCAGATTTCAGTTCCAGTCTTCCAGAGACCTGCTGCAATTAACAGACACTGAAGGAGAAGTTATTTTAAATCCTGATAACATATCCTGGGCAGTTATGCCCTAAGCTGGAGAGGAAAACACTTTGGCTGTGCTTCCTACTGTGGGGGCTAGTCTTCAAAGTGAAATGCAAAGTTGGTTGCTGCTATTAGGTGGCAGTAGAATGCTTTCAGCCAAAGTTAGAAGGGCGTGATTTTTTTTCCTGAGATAGGCTTTTCCACAGCTGCAGGAAGGCTAAAAGCTCTCCCTCCCTTCTCCCCTACGGAGAACACTTTGCTGTACATTTCCAAGTAAAAGCCTTACCTCTTTTTATGCACAGTGAGGCAGTCCCAAAGAAAACACATCTATGCTGCTCACCAGCTCATCCACAGGGGCACAGAGAGGGTAGTGGCTGATCTGGCACTACATCGGGAGACACCTGCCAGCAAGATAAAGGGAGATCCTCCTGCTGGGACAGCTAGCGCTGCTTTGAGTGGGACAGCTGCTGGACCAAGTGCAGCTGGCAGCGCTTGCTCTGCCCCAGTTGCACGCGAACTAGCTAAACTTCTGTGCGAAGAAAGCCTGGGAGAGACAGCAGTGAACCCTTCTGATGGATCAGACTAGCATCCCATGGCCTCCTAGAGACAGAAGATGAGCCAGGTGAGTTTCCCTTCCCCTCTGTGATTTGAGCTCAGAGCATGATGAAGGAGAGGGAAGCACATTATATTTACTTTTTTCAGGGCACCCAGAATGGACAGTCCTCTCTCTCCCTTGGGCTGTCCCTCCTGCTGCCTGCCAGCAATGTTGTCCTGGAACCACTCTGTGTACATTTTGGTGTGGCAGCCCCAGTCCAGCGTCCTCCACCCCCTCCCCAACTAGCTTTGGACCTCATAAGATAATTTTCCTCTTCTAATTATTAAGAGAAGCTTAAGTGAGAAAGCAGTGTTGGCATTCCTTGTTTGTTTTCCTGGCACAGACCAATAAAGATCTGCACCTGGGCTTTTGATGGTATTTCCTTGCATCAATAACATTAAATGAAAAAATATTCCAGCAGTGGGAAATTTTGAGTTGAGACCATACACAGAGTCTTTTCTCAAGCATGTCCCACTGATTTCCTTAGCGGAGTAAAGCAGAGTGGCTTCCTGCATTAGCACTGCTATTAATAAAGCATTGAAGTTGAATGAAAGTGTTGCATCATCTTTTCACATAATTAGTCCTTGCATAAAGAAAAGGAAGGCGCCTTTGACCTCAGCAGAGCAATTCCTGCCAACCAGGCAGTGTCTGGCACTAATAACTAAGGCTAGGTGATAGCACAATGACATGGCGGGGGCTGATGTAGCTTGTGCAGAGAACCCATTAGCCAGTGCTTATGGCTTTTCCAGAAATGTTACTCTTTGGGCTGACCTCTTCTTGCTTTTTATCATCCCAAAGGAGAACAATTCTGGAAAGAATCTTATTTTTCTTAGAACAGTGTTAGTCACTCTGGCTTTCCAGCTCCAGGGGGCTATGCAGAGAGGATGCTGGCTTTGCCTTGTTTGCAAGCATGGGGGTGCTCCAGCTCAGGATGTCAGAAATCAGCAGGCTGCAGACAGGCGCAGTGCATCTGATCAGAGGGCTGTCAGGCACTCGCTCAGCTCTCAGCACTTACCTGTCAAAATTCCAGAGGTCTGTGGGTTTAGCATCTGAAAGGTACATTTACGCCGATACCAACATCAAACGCACCAGCTTTTGGAGGAGCAGGCACAGCCACACCACCACACCCAAACTGCTTACTCATTGATGGGTGCAACTTACGCAACAAATAGCAGTATTAGCTCTTAGTGCTAACGTGATAATGGGCTGATCTCTGCGTACTTCCATCATTTCTCTGTAATTGATAGCCCGTTCTTTGTGCTGGATCTGTAAAGCCTTCGGTATGGTCCAGCTAACTAATCCTGAACATAGTGCTGCTCCTTCAAAACACAAACCAGCAGCTGGTCAAAAATTCAGGCTCATTAGTGCGTTCCTGGAAAAATTTTGCGTCAAGTTTCTGTTTTGTGGATTGGGTTGGGGGGGCAGGAGGCAGGGAGGAGAGAGAGAGGAGAAAAAAGTCTGAATGCCCCTGTATTCCACTGAGCTGTGAATCAGAACTGGAGAGAAGAAAATGGGAGAAAGAAACCATTGCTGGTCTCCAGATCACTGAACCAGTGGCACCAGTTTCCTGCAGGAATCCAGCCTCTGTAAGTACTGCAAAATCTGGCAGAAGTCAGAGATGGGTAATGAGTATTGGTTAGGACTCTGTGAGGAGGATGATCCTGTTAGGGTTTGGGGATTTTGGAAAATCGTCATAGTGTACATAGCTAGTCAGTAGAAGGGAAGGTAGCAAATGCGAAAACATAGAAAGAAACACTCTCCCCAGTGTGGGAGGAGCAGCTGTGCAGGGATCGGCTCTTTTGCCTCAGGCCACCTTGGACAAATTTAGCCTGGTTGAAAGAGGGGGGATAACGTGAATCACGAGATCCAATGTAATAAGAGAGACATGGAAAACTTGATGCAGCAGACAGTAGAACAGGAAGACAAATCCATTGAGGTATTTACTGTATTTCTGAGATGGTATGGCGAAATAAACATTCTCCGCGTGTCTTGTTGTAGAATTTGATGTGGTTTTAAAAAGACAAGAAGTATTCCAACAGGTGTGGGAATGGATGTAGGTTGCAGTGCTCTGGTCTTCTGCAGGGATACAGCCCTCTGCACAAGAACGAGGGGGCAGGGGACTCCAGATGCTATGCACAGGCTGAGCTATAAATGTCTTGGCTTCTGTTATGATGTAAGGGACACTGTCAGGGTAAAGCCATCTTTTCCACATGACATTGCCTAGCATGTAAACTGAAGGCCACGGCAGGATCCCTGCAGGAAACTCTGCTCTAGAAACTGCTTTCAATTGTCATGTGTGGGGTTTTTTTCAAGCTTTGCAGAATGTGCTTTGAGAAAGAAAACGAGCACAGTGAGAGGGAATTGGGATCATAAATCAACAGCACAAGAATGCACCATTCCCTCTCCTAGCAGGAGCCAGAACAACCCTGGGGAGGAGCCTGTACCCGAAACAAACACAGCAGATGCTTCCAGGGCTGCACCAATACGGTGGGAACACTGGGGAAATTCTGCTTGTCCCGCTTTTCTTTCACCAGCTGCCTGCTGGGAGGGAGCCTGGCTGTGCCGCCCTGCTGGCTTCTGTATCCTGACAGGTGCGGGAGACGGGCTGAACCAAACGAGCCTCTGGGGTCACTGCGCTGTGAGAATGGTGAAAAATCGGTCTCTTTGCAGTAAATGAATGAATGCAAATTGTCTCAAGTCTTTCCTGCCAATATGGCTTTTGCAGTGTGGAAGGAGAAAATCCTATTGCGATAACTACAGTTCAGACCAGCAAAAAGGACTTTCGGTAGGACAACTGGAAGCCAACGCACCTTTTTCGCTGGACGCTTACTCTATCTGTGGTTTTGTCAACATAAAAACACAACAAACCCATGCTCTCCCATCACTCTTGTCTCCCTTAAAAGCAACATGGCCATCACAAAAGTTGCTGCTGTAGACCTGTCTGTGGTACTGTTAAGAGTTCCTGCCACTGTCGGAGCGCTGCTGTTTTCTCTGCTCCCGGTCTCACAAGCGCACAGGATCTGCCTGCTACTTTGCTGGGCTCAATTCAGCCCTCGCACAACTTTGCGGGGGGGATAACCCTACAAGTACGGTCCTCACCTGCCAAAGGCTTTTAACAAGGTCCAACTGCACTAACTTCACCTCCTCCCAGTCCTGCCTCCCTGCTTCCACCAAATTCCTGTTCACGCAGCTTTTCCTGTGTTTTTCCGACTGGTGAGTCAGTATCTTCTCGGCATCCACCAGCCTCCTCACCTCAGCACCCTCCAGAGTCAGGCCTGGGCTTGGAAGAGGAGCTCTTGTTTCATAACTATGCTCTCCACCCCACCAGAGGCAGGAATTGTTTTGAACATCTGCCAAAACTGCCAACTCCCGGAGACGTTAACGTGTACACCTAGACCAGTAAATTCAATTTGCCTGGGACCTCTCCCTGGCGGTGAGCCCAATAGGCGCAGAGCAGCCTGGATGGGCTGCTTCCAAAACAGAGGGGCTGCACATGAAATGGCACCTGGAGGCGATCCCTGGCCCATGGTCATTCCCAGGCTGCGCCAAGCAATGGTGTAGGCGAGAGGTAGGAGACCCTGCCTTAAAAACCATGCCAGGGACAATGTAACGATGTAGACAGTCATGTTTCAGTGCCCCGGAATGCTCCGCAGCATTTTGTTTACCAGCTGAACCTTGCAGAGCCCTCCCCTGCAGCACACACACAACCCGTGCCCCCGTCTCGCACGTGTGGGCGAGATGCCCAAAGGCCAGTGGGCCTCCCACGCAGCAGCACCGGGGCTTTGATGCGGCTGGGTGGGTGCTCCGGACCGAGGCCCCCACCTCTCCCCACAGCCACTGCCGGGAGCAGAACTGGCAGGGAAAGCATCTCAACAGGCGCTGTTTGCACAAGAGAGAAAACCCCAGCGGGCCGATGGGAAGGGCGTACGCTGAAACCTGGGGAGGAGAGGCAGCTCTGGCGCTCCGCTCCGATTGTATCATTCGTTCCCTCTCGCTCTTCCTTTTCTCCCACACGCTGCGTGGACCCCACGCACCTCTTCCTCCACCTCCTGTGGCTGGAGTCCAGGCCTCGCCTCTTGCCCTGTTCCCACGTGCCGAAGCCCAATCCTTCATGTAGCACTCAGAAGGGATGTCCCGTTCCCGTTTTCTTCCTGGGCTGCTCCCCTGCATCCACTTGTTACCCAGGGCGAGTGCCCTCCCCAGCCAGCCAGGCTCAGCACACCATCCCCAACAGACCTGAGAGCTGTGACTGCCCCTGCAAACACTCACCGTCGCGGCTGGGCCACTCGTCTACGGCTGGTTGGACCTGTTGCACAGCCCGGCCCATGCCCAGCCGTCTGAGATTTATCACAGCTAGTTCCCCCAATGGGGAGCTTTCAGAGTAACCTGCACTCCGTGCCCATCCTGGAGCTCCTCGGTCAGTGCTGGGTGCGGGGATGTTCATTTTCTTCCTTGGGGTAGCGGCTGGAAGCGTGCGGTGCTACCTGCAATGCAAATTGCAGTGAGCTAATTGCAGCTGCGCAGCCAGGACCCGATGCCGTTGCTCTTGGTGACGTCAGCGCCGAGCGTGAACACCACCAGTGCTCTGAATACAGATGCAGCAAGAAGCCTGAAATATTTAACCAGTGCTCTTACGTAGCCCCTAAACTGAGAGCGCACTAAACCTTCTCCTAAATACTCGTCTCGGCCAGCATCTTCTCACTCACCATTTATATCGCTAGCGTTTGGAAAGCAGCTGCTCCCACCAGCATTGTGGAGACTGAAAAGCTGCATTCGCTCCTCTCTCCTTAAGTTGCTGCAGGACTGAGCCTAAGAACGAGTCTCCCTTTTGTTTATTACTGAGCCAGCAATAGCCAGCCCTTCCCTTTAAAGCCTCTTGTAAACACCATGTTGGTTCCGTATCTATTGAAGCCTTTCTCCACCTGCCCATGTAATTTTTCTGCCTCCAACCCAATGCAAACCATTTTTCATTGCTGTGCAGGCCCCAAGTTTGTTGTCTCCAGCAGAAACAGCTTCCATTGACCAACCCGTTCCTAGGCCTGGTGCCATGAAACAAAAATCTTGAAAGAGGAATGAGGTGTAACTGAGATGGTCCAAAGACTCCCCAGCTGGGTAGTCCCCTTCATTTCCCGAGCCTGCTAACAAATGACAGCATCCCAAACAACATCAATGATCTCCTTGAGCAAAAATGCCCTCAGACAACCCGGATTTCACCAGCAATCATCATCCACCTCCTGAGCACTCTTGCCTGGCAAAGGATTTGGTTACAGGAACGAGCTGCAGAAGCGAGAAAGAGGACACGCCTGCTCTTATGCCTTAGGAAACATAGAATCATATAATCATTTAGGTTGGAAAGAACCTTTGAGATCATCGAGTCCAACCGTTAACCTGACACTGCCAAGTCCACCACTAAACCATGTCCCTAAGCACCACATCTACATGTCTTTTAAATACCTCCAGGGATGGTGACTCAACCACTTCCCTGGGCAGCCCGTTCCAGTGCTTGACAACCCTTTCAGTGAAGAAATTTTTCCTAATGTCCAATCTAAACCTCCCCTGGTGCAACTCCAGGCCGTTTCCTCTCGTCCTGTTGCTTGTTACTTGAGAGAAGAGACCGACCCCCACCTCGCTACAACCTCCTTTCAGGTCGTTGTAGAGAGCGATAATGATGTAGTCGACGGGCTGGTGAGAGGAGGATGAATACCTCTTGCTTCCTCTCAAGCTCATGTGCTGTTCCCACCGTAACCCCTGACCCTACCTCGCTCCCTGCAGCCCCGGCCTCCCTCTGACAAGACCTGCCACGTGTTCCTGTGTCAGCAGCAGCCGTCTGGACCCCGCAAACACTCACCACGTGGAGGTGGCATAAAGCACAGGGCGTTCAAGCAGCAAGCTAAGATGAACAGTCCTGTTCTAACTCCTGAATTCCACCAGTTCGTAAAAACTTTCCTTAGGGGGAAAAAAAAAACCAAAACCCAACCCAGATCCCTCCATCTTTCTACTTAGCAATCTGTTACATACCCAGACCCCAGGGCCCTGGCACCATACGCAGGGCCCGTGGCTCCTCTGCCTGGAAGGGGCTGTGCTTGGCCAGGTAGCTCTGCCTGGGGACGAGGTTTCATTTGCCCACGGCCACGTTTTCTCACTCTGCGGCAAGTGAGGGGGCTCTGCAGGATGCCCTGGACTCGGGCAGGTTGCCCTGCTGCAGCCACTCGCAAGCTTCCACAAGGGAAGAGGTTGGTTGTTCTCCACCTACCTTGTCCTGGAGGACCCAGCCTTGCTTCTGGAGAGTGCAAGTGGGGACGGATGATGCTGAGAGCGGGGAATCCCTGAAAGAGAAGGCTTTAACTCCACTGGCCGCATGGGAGACCAACCCAGCTGCATGCAGACTCAGGGGGCAGCAGGATATACCAAGAAGAAAATGTCTGTGCCAGGACATCAGGAGTTAGCTGGGTGCACAACAAGACCCAGGACTGCATTTCATCGATTGAAGGCAGGTGTTCGCTATGAAAGTCCAACTCTCCCTTACAGCCCTGACCACTGCCACCTGCACTGCCTCCTGGGATGAGAACCAGTAGGAGTTTGTTTGGGGGACCGGTCTCTGCTTCAAAGCCCCAGCAGTTGTATGACATTCACGCCAAGACGTGAGCCGGGGTGTCCTGCCGTGCCCCGTGCCGTGTTTCTACCTACACACCTTCCTTTCCCACCAGAGCTCGGCTTTGGCAGCAGGTTGGGTCTGACCCTGCAGCCTTTGGGCTTGACTGGTTTAGCAAAGCCAGCAAAGATGGAGCAGCCCTGTCCTCGCCAGGAACGCCACCCCCAGGGCTAGCGAGGGAAGACAGGACGACGACCCAGCCAAGCCCTTCCTAGAGCCAAGAGAGGGAAGCGAGGTTCAAGACTGGCTAATGAGGTTGCGTAGCATCTGCTGGGCTCGCCGTCTCCAAGCAACTGGACTCGGCGCTTCAGACACAAACGGCGGCGCTCCCGCTCTCCCTCCGCATTTTGCAGCTTGCTTCCCTCCTCCTTTGTGGCTCTTGTTCTTCTCCCACAGAAAGAGAAAGCCTCTTGGACCTTACCACCAGCAGCCCGAAAGCTGCCACCTTCCAGATAACAAACAGTGCCAGTAGCCTTGATGCCGACTTTTAATTCCAACCCAGATGGCTGGAAGGTTGGTCGATAAAGACAGAGCACGTCAGTGGAGCAGACTTTTGTACCGCATTCAGCTCGGTACCGCTTTGCATTTGGATTAGCATTTTAAATCATTCAAAGGCGTCGGTGACCGACAACTAAGTGGATTTGAACCTGGTTTACAGACAGGTCTCGAAAGGTATTTTCACGTGGGGAACAGGGACAGAATGACTGTTCCCTGGAAGGTTGGGCGGGGACTGGCTCTTGGTGCTAAGGTGTTTTTCGTTATTTCTTTTCAGATGGTGGTTGAGATGAAACTATAGAAGTCTCATTGATAATGTTTGCAGGGATTACAATGGGGGGGAGTGCTGGATAAACTGGACAAGTGCAGCCCCCACACAGAAGGACGAATGCAGTCCTCAGGTAAGGAGACAGAGAGGCACCAGCTGCAAGATGCTCTCTGGTGCCTGTTTTTGACATTGGGGAGACTGATCAGGTTTTGGCACTGGTTTTAAGCTGGTTTTAAGGAGGGTGTTAAAAACAGTTGTAGAGGAGGTACAATTGGAAAGATTAGAAGAACATGAAGGAGCTGAAGATCCCCTTCCAGTCAGCTTAGCAAGAAGTTACGAGGTGACTGGGTCCCGGTCAAGGGGCTCTGACATTCAGAAGAGAGCCCTGAGGCTGGAGCAGCGGGTTCCTGTGCAAAGACAGCGCAGAAACAGAGCCCGCAGCTCGCAGCGAGGGAAGTTCAGAATAGACAGAAGGCCCCAGTACATGTGCGTCTAGAAAAGAAAAGTGCCTAAGGATAATTAACCACCACCCCAAATTACTGAGGATTGTGATGAACTCCCAATCAGTGGCAAACTTTAAGTCAATAGACTCACCTAGCGAGGTGCTGTAGTTCGGGCAGCGATGTCTTTGCAGGTGTAACCGGCCACCCTTAATGCCAGGGGCCGGCCTGGGTGAGCAGAGCAGCCCTGCTCTCGGCACACGAGCCAGATGCGGCCTGAACCCCGGTGACGTTGTGGGACCGACGCACGTGAAGGGCCAGCAGCCGGTCACCTCTGTTGCTTCCGGGGCGGCCAGGCTGCAGGCAGCTGCCTGGCCCCGTCGCCCGGGTATCCCAGCGCCTGC
>NW_009226853.1:0-1540 GCF_000690835.1 Fulmarus glacialis | reverse complement strand
CCGCGCCTGCTTTGAGGAGCGCAGCTTCAGCACCCAGGAAAGGCGAGAACAGGCCCCGAACGGCTCAGTCCGGGGGAGCCAGCGCATAGCAGCAAGCGGGGTAGTGTCAGAGAGCACCTAGCGCAACGCTTTCGGTGTGCACCCACCAAGGGCATCGACCGTCCTGTCACCGCTGGCTGCTGGGAGCAGGGGATGCCTCGCTCTGCAGGAAGGGCCAGGCTTCGCCCGCTCAGTCCCTTAACACGGAGACCAGTTTGGTACCGGCAGCCTCCTCTCCAGGCCCCGGCCGAATTTGGGCACAGGCGGCCTTTCTACTAAAGCGAGGTCTCTCCCCGAGCAGCCGTCTGGAGGCGGCTGTCCCCGTGCCCCGTGCCCCAGCCGGGACAGCCCTTCCCGCCCCGCTCCCACCTCTCCTGGAGCGGCTGCGGAGCGGAGGCTCCAGCCCGGAGCCCAGCAGAGGAGGTTTCATGGGGACGACCGCGGCTCGGGGCACACGAACAAACCAAGAGGAGCCTCTGTGCAATATAAATTTGTTTTTATTGAAGCAGCAGTCACATGACCTCGCATCTAGCCTTTAGGATAGCGACAGAATGGATTCGGCCAGGTCAGCCAGCCCAAAAAAGGATTTTTTTTTTTTTCTTTTTTCTTTTGCGCTAATAGACATGTCATGTTTAATACATACATTATCCAGTACCGGAAACCCAACTCAGAGATAGCTACGTGCTGATTTGCTGGAGGAACGGTCCACTGGACGTGGTCTCGACAAACTTTACAGATCACCACCAAATAACATTACTAATGGGATCAAATGATAAAAAAAAAAAAAAACCCAAACAACCATGAGTGCAGGGTTCAAAGCCAGCAGTTTACACAGGTTCTTAAGTTCGTATCTATAGGTGGACGGTAAAGGAAGATCAGTTGGTTTTAATTTGAAATATTTATGTCCCAGGGTTCCTCTCTCCATCAAATCAAACGGTATCATAGACAAGCTGGCATCTCTCAAAAATAGCATGGAATAACACAGCTCATTTAAGAAAACATGCTTATTTCTTGTGGTTTTTCTTTTAATTATTATTACAAAGATTCACGTCCACCTATTCTTGCGGAGTGGAAAGAGGCGTGAGGGCGAGGAACAAGGGGTGGAAAAGGGAGGGGAGGAGGAGGAAAGAAAGGGGCAAGT
Organism: Fulmarus glacialis; assembly: GCF_000690835.1. NCBI lineage: Eukaryota > Metazoa > Chordata > Aves > Procellariiformes > Procellariidae > Fulmarus > Fulmarus glacialis. The sequence continues at coordinate 360 of NW_009226853.1, read as the reverse complement.
TTTTGAAATAAAGACCACACACTTGGTATTTTTTAAATTTCATTTCCAGGCTAACCTACTTTTTATTTAATGCAAATTACAGTACCAGTTAACTATTTCCGAACCGAGTCACACAGAACAAAACGTATTTACAAGGGGAATGGGGCGGGGGAAAATAATAAAACATTAAGCATACTTTCCACAAAAAAAGTTTATATTTAAAATGAAAAAAAAAAAAAAAAAATCAGTCACAGAGGCATTCAAGTAGTAATAATGTTATACAGGTTTTGCTTTTCCTTTAAATCAAGACAGATTTGCACAAGTGTATGCAATAGTTTGTATACAACCCACAGTCCTTAATATATATATATATATTTTTAG